>NC_056470.1:4420601-4722387 GCF_008729295.1 Plectropomus leopardus | reverse complement strand
AGTGAAACCATGTTGAAATAATTGATGTTGCATGACTTTAGAAGGCAGGAGGTAGATTTATTGGTCATTTTTTAAACCAAGTTTAAAAAAACGAAATTACTTTTGTCCTTCATCCTGCTACATCTTTGGAGTTGAAGGATGAGTTGATTAAAATCAGTAGCTACTATGAAAATTCCATCCAATCAGACTTGGTAGAGGAGAAGCTCTCGGTCAAAGTCAGGTCAGCCTCACCCTGATGCCGGCTCTCCTCCTCCTCTTTGTCCGCCACTTTCGATTTTCTTTTTCCCCTCTGGTTTGAATTGTCACTCGGCATATGCCAAATGGGGCTCATACTCTTTGGAGATTTCAATCACCTGCCAACTAACATGCTGACAAACTCACATGAAGCAGGTTGAAGGAGTTTTTCTCTTGGTTGCTGCAAGTAGAAAAAACTCTCACCCTCCCAGGGTGAGTGCTATGTTCAGAATTCTTAAAAGCAACTCAATAAACAGTAAATAACTGAATGTCCACACAGAATTTAGAATTTTGAATCCAAACCTTTAGTGAATCTTTTCAAGCAATGAGCAGTTACAGAGCTCTGGATCAGAAATACCTCTCCCTAGCCAATAACATCAGCTAGTCAGCCTGCATTCTGACAACCTGTCTTTCCCTGATCCAGTCTTTTATACTATTTACAATGAGGAAATGTGAATGAAGGTAGTATCATCTTCTGGTTGGTTCCCCTCATTATCTGGCTCCCCTTTCAGCATGGCATCGTCTTTGGATTGGTCAACTTCAAGGGCAATCCCTTATCAGGAATTGTTTTTCTCTTCTGGGTGTCCTGTTGAACAAAATCATAGATACCACACATCCACGCCCTTTGACCCACATCCATTCCGCACATCTCCTCCTCTTATCTCCACATATCAAGTTCTCTTCACGTCATGCTCCCACTCTCACAACTGACCCTCAAGGTTAGATTATCATCCAGGACACTGATCATGCAGAAATATATCTTCTCTCTTATATCATATTTGAACATTATGTTTCATCTTTCTTTAAGGGGTGAACATGAACACTGAATCATGTACTTACATACTCCAACAAGGTGGTCAAAGAAAAAAACAGAGGGGGGTCCATTCTGGATCTGATCATAACCATCTCACTGACTACCACAAAACCCCCACTGTTGTGGCCCCACTTGGTTGCAATGACCACAACACTCTACTGTTATCTTCCTATAACCAACCAGGGAAAAGAACAGAGATGTAGTGGAAAACAGGGAGGCTGAAGGGGCATTATCGAAAGGAAGCCTTGGAGTGGTGCATGTCCAGCACTGACTGAATATGAGGCAGAAAACATCTTCAAGGTTGAGATTTTTAACTCTGCAATACAGATTGCCCTTGATGTCTGCATGCCTTTAAAGAGGAAGAAAACAACCACACTTGACAAGCCATAGATGACTGACCAAATAAAAGTCGCCATCAAAATAAGGCAAAAACTATTTTATAGGCGGGCAAAGACAGAGAAATGAAGTAGCATGAGAAACAAAGTGAAAGGCTTATAAAAACTGCATAGGAAAAATAATACAGAAACAAAATTCAGGACCTAAAAAAGAAAAACCACAAGGAATGGTGGGACTTCATAAACAAAGGCTTGGGAGGGGTGAAAACTTTGCTGAAGCATGGACAAGCTCCACCACCCTCTCCCCATCACTCTCAGGAAATACGGAAATACAGGAAAAGTTCATCATGAACAAACTCATCCTGATAGTAATCTCTGAATGCAAAAAGCAATATGCTAACCCCCACAAAGCCATAGCGGAGGTGTGAATGGCTCTCATTAGCATTTGATTGACAATCGCATCTGGCCTGGCTGGTCTCCCACAGACAACCATTGAATGAAACCACAGACTTATTCTATTCTATTCTATTCTATTCTATTCTATTCTATTCTATTCTATTCTATTACTGAAGATACCTGTCACGGTATCATTTGAGAAAAAGACGCATTTGCCAGGAACATATTGAAAATAGTAAAGCTTTATTTAAAAAAAACCCCCAAAAGAACAAAAAGCAACACAGCAGAGTTGTTCTTATTACATGAGATGCTTGAAATGTAGGCTATCTTTGCTGCTTTGGGGTTGTATGCAATTGGTGCCGGTTTGTCTGAGGGTGGCCCAATACGCAGCCTTTTGTGGTGTGTTGCTGCATAATTTGGGTTCCCTTCTAGTTTTTGCTGACGAACAGCATATAGTTCAGAGAGCTCCTCTTCCTCTTCCTCTCCTCTGGAAGGACAGGAAGTCTCCGTTGTCACCACTACCAAATATCTGGGTCTCCACATGGACTATGACCACAGCTGTGGTCAAAAAACAGATGGAGGAGCATTTTGCAACTTATTAGGTTAATTGGCAATAGGTCAGTAACATGACTGGGTATAAAAAGAGCATTTTAGAGTCGCAGAGTCTCTCAGAAGCATAGATTGGCAGAGGTTCACCAATCTGCAAAAAACTGCATCTAAAAATTGTGGGAACAATTTCAGAAAAATACTCCTCAACGTGGGCAGCACGTGGTTCTGGTTAGCACTGTTGCCTCACAGCAAGAGGGTCCCTGGTTCGAAACCCGGTTGGACCGGGGTTCGGTCCATGGGCGGGGGCCCTTCTGTGCGGAGTTTGCATGTTCTACCTGTGTCTGCGTGGGTTCTCTCCGGGGTCTCCGGCTTCCTCCCACAGTCCAAGACATGCAGCTCAGGTTGATTGGTGACTCTGAATTGCCCTTAGGTGTGACTGTGAGCGTGTATGGTTGTCCGTCTCTATGTGTCGGCCCTGCGATAGTCTGGCGACCTGTCCAGGGTGTACCCCGCCTTCCACCCGATGACAGTTGGGACTGGCTCCAGCCCCCCCCACCAACAACCCTGACGAGGACAAGCAGTTACAGAAAATGACTGACTGACTGCTGCTCCTCAACGTAAAATTGCAAAGACTTTGAATATCACACTATCTACATTCCATAATATCATCAATGGATTCAGAGAATCTGGAGAAATCTCTGTGCACAAGGGACAAGGAAGGTCAATATTGGATGCCTGTGATCTTCGGGCCTGCATTAAAAATCGGCATGATTCTGTACTGGAAATAACTGCATGGGCTCAGGAACACCTCTGAAATCATTGTCTGTTAACACAGTTCGCCATGCAATCCACAAATACAAGTTAAAGCTGTATCATGCAAAGAAGGAGCTGAGGCAAAATGGAAAACTGTTCTGTGGTCAGATGAGCTGAAATTCTTTTTTGAAAACCCACATACTGCATCCATCACAACAGCAACAAGGCTTCGCAGTAGAATAGTCCGGGTGCTGAACTGGCCTGTCTGCAGTCCAGACATTTCCATAATGGAACTCATTTGGCACATTTTAAAACGAGAAATTCGGCAAAGAAGGCCCAGGAGATTGAGCAGATAAAATCCTACATCAGACAAGAATGGGACAGCATTCCTCTCCATACTCCAGCAAATAATCTTCACTTTTCATATATTTACAGACTGTTGTTTAAACAATGGTAAACATGGCCCTGTTCCAACTTTTTTGAGGGGTGTTGCGCCATGAAATTCTAAATTACATTTCTTTTTGTTTTGCTAAATGGTGCATTTTCTTAGTTTAAACATTTGAGATGTTTTCTTTGTTCTATTTTTAATAAAATATGGGTTTATGAGATTTGCAAATCATTACATCCTTTTTAATTTACATTTTACACCCAACTTTTTGAGAATTGGTCTTGTATAATGTGCTTTGTTAGTTCTGCTTTTATTCAGTTTTTAACTTTGAGCATGAATATATAAACTCAAACTCAAACTCAAACCAGTGGGATCCTCTTGCGATCTACTGCGTTTAGTCCAAGACCCACACAACTAGCGATGTTGATATCATAGAAAAATTATGCTTCAGCAGAAGGAGTCATGGTGTTGAAAGAAAAAGAAAAATATAGCAAAAAAGAGGTAAGAATTTGAGGAGCTACAGGCTGCTGCATCTACATGCGCTGCAGTTGTCACATAGTTACTTATTACTACTTACTTATTGATTTTAAAAAGCATTTCTCATGTTACAAAACCACTGAGAGTGAAATTTGTGTTTTGGATGTTCTTATCACACTGTCTGTGATGTGTCGGTGTTTTTACTCCAGTGCATAGATCTGACACCTGCCCGCCCACTATCATCATAATTATCTGCTCTGAGTGCCAAAGCATCCAAGTTGGCAGCATAACATGGAATTCTGGGGAACCTCTGTAGACAGTAATCATATATTTTCAAATTCATAAAAGGTACCTAAATTCATGTACATGCAGGATATTACTACATTCATTCCTATCCTATAAGATGCCATGTTTAGTTATGTCAGTGACAAATGGTACTTTGCCATCCACGTAACAAGCCACTTTTTTCCCTCTGATAATATTACATATCATTGCAATTTTATATCATAGATTATTGAGATTTTCTTTGCCAAATTGAGTCAAATGCTTTATTGAAATCGACAAAACATCTTCTTGTTTTGGTGGAAATGTTTATTAACAAGGGTGTGGAGAGTATAGATATGGTTAGATATAGTTCTATGTTGTGGTGTAAATCCAATCTGACTCTTGTTCAGGACATTATGTTCTCTGAGGAAGTCTTGCAATCGGCTGTTGAGGATGCTGCAGAATAACTTATATATAACAGACTCTTCATTTGTGGCAAGCTGATGACTCTTCAGTTGTAGCAAGCTGATGTTGCTCATGCTGCTCCCTTTTAATTCTGAGTGTTCTTCTGTATAATTTTGGTGTTAGTGTTTCCCAATATTGGAGGTGGAGCTCAGGATTGTCCGGTTGTCTGTGTTTTGCTCAGATGTCTGCAGTCTGTGTCAAACCACTTTTCAGACCCAGTGCTCTACATAGCTGCAATAGTTGGTGTCCACTTTTGTTGACAGTTTTGTCAAAACTTGTTCCTGTGGATCCAGGGGGATGCTGATCTGGTCAGTTTTGTTTGTCTCCCTGTGGGTTAATAGAATCTGTTTCTATAGCAGTCCTGGCATTAAGGTCCCCACAGATCAGTGCATTTCCTTGGGCCTGGTAGTGACTAATTTCGTCTTCAAGAATGGAGAAAGAATTTTCATTATAATAAGGGGATTCTCACGGGGGGATATATGCTGCACACATGATGATGTCTCTACCTCCAGGCATATGACCATATTGATCATATGAGGTTTGCAATCCACTAATATGAAATAGTTTTAACGCTTTTGTGTTTTGTGTATGTTTTCTTTCTTTTTTTTTAACTGTACAAAAGAAAAACAAACAATGAGTTCCTGAGAGTTTTCTGTTGTGATACCTGACCCCATCAGATGAGAGCAGAGCAGGCTGAGGATCTGCTGGATGTCTCTCAATTCGTTGTGTGTGTGTGCATGGGGGGTTACCTCTGTTATCTTTTATTTATATCGGACCAAACGATCCAACACATTTCCCACAACAAAAAGCTGCTCTTATTACATAAAGTGTAATACATAAAGTGCCTTTAAAGTGCCCCAAAATTCTCTGCTGATTTCACAGATTTTGGTACTAGCAAGTTCAATATAAAACAAATAGCTTATTCTGCTTATTCAGAAATAATAAATAAAGACTTCCAAACAAAATCCTTTACAAATAACTTATTTTAATTAAAATCCTCAGCTGTTTGCTGAGTTCTGTAGGTTTAATACAAAAAGAACTATTAGCTTGTTCAGCTTATTCAATCTGATCTAGTATAAAGGATACTTCATTCAGTTATAATAAATACTTCTAAACAAAGTATTCAATGGGCAGCTCAACCCTGAAGAGTGAACCTCACGCTCAATGACAGTAGCCAGCGAGTTAGCTGCTGCCATGTTGGCTAATAGTCTGTTATGAGTCTGTCCTTAAAACTGTGTGGGGGCGTCTTTTTCTGTTCAAGCCAACTTCCGGGTGCTGCGGTTGTGTTTCTATGATTTCGCTATCATGTAAAATAGTTGATTTTTGAACATTTGGTAAGCCTTATTGATCGTCATGAGTCGCAATGCATTGTGTCTAAGAATCGATGTATTGGCACACCCCTTGTTCCCAGATTGCAGTTGGAGTTATGAGGATGACGATGTCCAGCTTCTCCCTCTCCTGTGCTGGTCTGGGGAGATGAGGGGTGGTGTTGATCTGTGGAATGGGTGGGAAGCTGGATGGAGTGTTGGTTTTTGACCCAGAGGTGGGGCTGGGGGTGGAGGGATGCTGATGAGTTGGGGAATCTTGGTTGCTCTCAGTGGGTCCTTCAGGATTTTGTTTGTGGACTGGATTTGAGTCCTACTGCTCTTTCACGGCCTGCAGAGCTCTGTCTCTCACATGAGGCTTTTCTGACAGGTTTGTGAGTTCTCTCCTGTAGCTCCCTCTCTCCTCCTCTGTTAAAACTGTCACCTTTGCAGCGTTGTTCTCCCTGTCCTGTTGCAGCTCTCTTATCTCAGTCCTCAGGTTGGTCAGCTCTCTCCTGTAGCTGGTTCTGCCCTGCTTCAGCTTGGTCAGCTCAGAGCTGATGATAGAGGTGTCTTGCTGCACTGTGATATCCAGGTTTGTTTGTTGGCTGACCAGCTATCTCAATTGTACAAGTTCTCTCTCCAATTCTGTAAATTTCACCTTAATTTCTTTGATGGTGAGGTACAGCTGGAGGTCCTGGTCCAGTTCTGTGCTGATGGGCCAATTCCCAGCAGTGGGACAGCTGGGAGTGGGGGTGCTGTCCCTTAGAAAGTCACGCTCAAATTGTATGAGGTTCCCTTGCACCATGACAGTCCCATTCATGACAGCTTAAGCCCTGGGGCTCTGCAGCTCTAGTGCTGCTATTCTTGTAACTCCTTAGCAATTGTTGCTGGGGCCAGGTTTGTTTTTAGCGAGCTTGCAGTTTCATCACTACCTAGCTTGATTATGCTTAATATTTAGCAGTTATTGTTGGAGAATGTATAAATCCTTTTTTAGGATGTATTGTCTCTCAGATGCTCTCACTCACTTGAGTCTTTAACTGCTGTCCTCTTCTCAGCTTGATTTTAGTTCACCAGCTGGACAGTGGAGTTAGCTGTCAGTTGGCCATTGGTTAGCATTTCTGTTGAGCCTCTCAGTAGAGGGGTGTTCTTGCTTCCAGGAAAGGCAGTTTTTTCAATAATTATTTCCTCTTCTTTCCTCTTTTAATTTTGTCAGGAAACTTGAAGTTTATCTCATTTTAAGACTGAAAAGAGTACATATCTTCAGGAACTCATGAAGATAGCAGCTTTCTCTCTCAGAATGTCAGAATCTCTCTCTCCCTCTCACGCTTCCTCACTAGTATGGATGCACAAGCATCCACACTATTGTTATCCAAATCTTTACTCTTATTTCACCTTCCGTAAGTTTTTCGCTGGCTAACTTGTTCTGCATACTTTGTGTTATTTAAACCATTCAACTATCAGAACGTTCAGCTCGTTCAGGACATTATTGCTATGACTTTTCTAATTTCTACTCTTTCAACTTTATAAAATATTAAGCTTTTTAAAACCTTTTTTACCATTTAATGAATGGGAAAATTTTGCAAATTCTCTTCAACCCACTCCACTTTCAAATTCTACTGCTTCCACATACTTTCAGCTCGAGACTCCATTTAACTGTTTAACGGGTCACAAGGTCTTCAACTCTTGTGGTATGATTCAGCTCTTTTGTATCTTTTACAATTTTTGAGTTTTGGCAATTTAAGTTTTATGCTCTTTTTTAGTCAAGTCAAGTCAAGTCAATTTTATTTATAGAGCCCATTATCACAAAACATGGTTTGCCTCAGAGGGCTTTACAGTGTACGACATCCCTCTGCCCTTAGACCCTCACATCACCCAAGGAAAAACTCCAGAAAAAGAACCCCTGTAACGGGGAAAAAAAAAAGGAAGAAACCTCAGGAAGAGAGGTAGAGGATGATGAGGGATCCCTCTTCCAGGATGGACAGACGTGCAATAGATAATGAAATACAATAATGGCAAAAAGGAAAGAGAAAGAGAGAGGGGGAGAGAGGTACAGCAATAACATAAACAGATGCATGTCATATTACAATAACGATAGATGTGAAATTATTAATTACACTCTATAATGATGTTGAGGGTGATGATAAGAGTCTCATGCGTATATTGATAGGGAGGTGTCCAAAGGCAAGATCACAGCATCAGCGCAACCAGGACCAGAGCACGATCAGGGCGAGCGGGGGGTACAGTATCAGTACAGCCACAGCACGAGCGCAACCAAAGGCAGGGTCTCAGCATCAGCACGGCTATCACCACGGTCAGATACAGTCATGGTTACAGACAGGATCCGGGAAAACTAGGAAACAAGGGAGCAGGAATGCTCCCGATAGGCAGCGGGAATAGCGTAGTGCAGTTCAACAGACCCAGGCTCCGTAATCGCGAGCCCCAGGTAGTGACAGTACCACATGGCTATCACAGATGTAAGGCTAAGCTAAACTACTGAGGCTAAGCTAAGCTTGCAAACGGCAATGCAGTTAACAGACATGCATGATTTTCCGATGGCGGCGTTGAGAGAAGGAAAAGGAGCTCAGCTTATCATAGGAAGTTCCCCGGCAGGTTAAACCTATGTCAGCCTAACTATGGGCTGGTCCAGGCAACCTGAGCCAGTCCTAATTATAAGCTTTATCAAAGAGGAAGGCCTTAAGTCTACCCTTAAAAGTTGAAACTGTGTCTGCCTCCCTGACTGAAATTGGAAGATGGTTCCGTAGGAGAGGAGCGTGGTAGCTGAAGGCTCTGGTTCCTATCTTACTTTTGGAAACTTTGGGAACCACAAGTAACCCTGCATTTTCAGAGCGCAGTGATCTTGAGGGTTGGTAAGGAGCTATGAGCTGCGACAGATAGGATGGAGCAAGACCATTTAGAGCTTTGTAAGTAAGGAGGAGGATTTTAAATTCAGTCCTGGATTTCACAGGGAGCCAGTGCAAAGAAGCTGAAACAGGAGAAATATGATCAATTTTCTTGCTCCCCATCAGAACACGAGCAGCGGCGTTCTGCACCAGGTGGAGAGACCTAAGATTTGTTGGGGCAACCAAATAATAGGGAGTTACAGTAATCCAGCCTAGAGGTGACAAATGCATGTACTAAGTTTTCATTTTTGCTTTGTTACGCAAGTGAAAGAAAGCCGTCCTTTAAGTTTGTTTTATATGGGAGGCAAAAGATAAATCTTGATCAAATAAAACTCTGAGGTTCTGTACAGTTGTGCTAGAGGCCAGGGTAATGCCATCTAGAGAAATTACATTGTTGGAAAATGAGCTTCTGAGATGTTTGGGGCCAAGAACAATAACTTCAGTTTTGTCTGAATTCAACATCAAGAAATTACAGCTCATCCAGGCTTTTACATCCTTAAGACATGTTTGAAGTCTAGATAGTTGATCAGTTTCATCTGGTTTCATATATAGATATATTTGCGTATTTTCACCATAACAATGGAAATTTATAGAGTGTTTTCTAATTATGTTGCCTAGAGGAAGCATATAAAGTAAAAAGGATTGGTCCAAGCTCAGAACCCTGTGGTACTCCGAAGCAGACCTTAGTATGTGTGGAGGGTTGATCGTTGATGTGAACAAATTGGGAACAATCTGATAAGTATGACTTAAACCAGGCTAGTGCCATTCCTTTAAGGCCAATTAAGTTATCCAGTCTGTGCAGTAAGATTTGATGGTCAATGGTGTTAAATGCAGCACTGAGATCTAATAGGATTAAAACAGAGACCAGACCTTTGTCAGAAGCGATAAATAAGTCGCTATTAATTTTTGCAAGTGCCGGTTCTCTGTACTATGATGAACTCTGAAGCCTGACTGAAAGTTTTTGAATAAACTATTATCTTGGAGAAAATCACAGAGTTGATGAGCAACCACTCTCTCAAGGATTTTAAAAATACAGGGGAGATTAGATATCGGTCTATAGTTAGCTAAAATCTCAGGATCGAGAGTGGGCTTCTTTAGAAGAGGTTTAATGACAGCTACTTTAAAGGACTGTGGTACATCGCCTGTTAATAAAGACGCATTGATTATATCTAATAACGAGTTGTCTAATAAGGGCAAAACTTTCTTAAGTTGCTTAGTTGGGATGGGGTCTAGCAGGCATGTTGATGACTTAGATACAGAAATCAAAGTGTAGAGTCGATGAAAGTTAATGGGGGAGAAACGGTCCAAATAAATTTCAGGCTTTGCCATATCCAGGCAATCTGTGTCCGGGGTCAGGTCAGGTAAGGGCAAGAGGTGATGGATTTAATCTTGATTAGTTATAATATTATCATTAAAGAAAGTCATAAAGTTGTCACTGCATAGGGCCGAGGGAATACAAGGCGTGAATGTTGGAGGTCAGAGCATTTGACATCACGAACAAGCTTCCGCACTCTAGATATCTCTGTCTCTGCTCTTTCACAAATGCTGCCCACAGTATAAGGTCTTCATACACAATCTGTACATCACAACGGAGGAAAACTTGTGCCAGTCGGAGAAAAGTAGGTTTGAAAGCTGACCCAAAAAATTCCCCATTTACTCCAATACAATCTGAGATGAGAAATTTCTGGAAATTTGCTGCCACAAGCTTATTCTTACACAAGGATTTGGGATATGTAGCAGATATTTTTTCAGGCAAATTTGGTATTTCTGGGTTCATTACGACCTCTTTTCACATTGTAATATTTTGACAATTTGGTGAAAGGTATGGCTGTAAAATGGAGGAGTTTGACAGGGTTGTTTCCATCAAATTCAACTGAGGAGGGGTGCACCTGGGCCATTAACTACCATGGCAACGGGCACTTATACACACACAGAGTGCCATCCTGGTATGTGCGTGACTCTTCCAATACAAAGATGCCTTTTTGTGATGTCATTAATGGTTAACTGACCCTTTATATTGCCATCATGTGGCCCCTCAGGTGGAGGAGGCCCTTAATTGGCCCTTTCTCTCTCTCCTCATCTCTATGTCTGTCTTTCTGTCTCTCTGTCTTTCTTACTCTCTGTATCTGTCTCTCTCTCTGTCTCAGTCTTTCTGCCTGTTTCTGTCTTTCTCTGTCTGTTTCTTTCACTCTCTGTCTCTGTCTTTCTATATGTCTGTCTTTCTATCTTTCTCTTTCTCTTCATCACTTTGTCTGTCTTTCTGTCTCTCTCTGTCTTTCTTACTCTCTCTCTCTCTGTCTTTTTGTCTGTCTCTGTCTTTCTATCTGTCTGTCTTTCTACCTCTCTCTATCTTCATCTCTTTGTCTTTCTTTCTGTGTCTCCCTGTGTTTCTTACTTTCTGTGTCTGTCTCTCTCTCTGTCAATTTATTTGTGTCTTTCTACCTTTCTCTTTCTTCATCTCTTTGTCTGTCTTTCTGTGTCTCTCTGTCTCTCTTACTCACTGTATCTGTCTCTCTTTCTGTCTGTCTTTCTATCCATCTGTCTTTCTCCCTTTCTCCCTCTCTTCATCTCCGTGTCTGTCTTTCTGTGTCTCTCTGTCTGTCTTCCCGTTGCAATATTTTGACTATTTGGTGAAAGGTATGGCTGTAAAATGGAGGAGTTTGATAGGGACATTTCCATCAAATTCAACTGCCTCCTTTGAGCTGACCTGAGATGAGACAGGGGAGAAGAGGGGTGCACGTGGGCCATTAATTACCATAGCAACAGGCACTTACACACACACACAGAGTGCCATCCTGGTGTGTGCGTGACTTTTCCAATACAAAGATACCAGTTAGTGATGCCTGGTCTACTTGTCCAATAGTAATTTATGGTTAACTGACCCTTTATATTACCAGCATTGGCCCTTGTGGTCCCTCAGGTGGAGTGGGCTCTTATTTGGCCTTTGTGGCCAATTAAAGTTGTTAGTTAGTAATTAATGTTTCCACTTGGGGGACCTCCGAAAGGAGGGACCACAAGTAAGCCATTGATTGGCCTTTGTGGCCCCTCAGGTGGACAGGGCCCTTAATTGGCCCTTGTGGCCTCTTAAGTGTCTTTGTCTTTGTCTTTGTCTATTTCTCTGTCTGCCTCTAATACTGCTCCTTGTAGCAGTGATAGAAGTACTGCTACCTCCTCTACTTCCCAAACTAAAACTACTACTTCTATGGCTAACAATAATGCTAGTAATACTATGACTACTACTTCTACGGCTAACACTCATGCTACTAATACTACTAGTACTATTTCTCCTGTACTTTCTGGTTAGCTGCTACCTCTGCATACTTTAAGCTACAGAAACCATTTTATTGTCAAAATATTGTGCTCTTCAAGGACATTTATGCCTCTCATTTTATTTTCTACATTTTATGCCTAAAATATTAAACATTGATTATTTTAATCTTTTCAGTTGACATCAACTTCTAAATTCTTCACTTTTCAGAGTTCAGCTTTCATTTCTGCCAATTTTTCAGATATGTCCGTCAATTTGTAATACATCTCTGCATTTTTAGCAGTAAATTTATGCATTTTCAAACATGCTCTCAAATTGGTTTCAGCTGTTAGCGTCCACATGCATTTTCAGCGGGAAATGCATTTTCTGGTTCTCTCTCTCCCTCTCCCTCCTTCTCGCTCTCCCTCTTCCTTGTAGCAGTAATTAATTAACTAAGTTAGAATTCGGATTTTGCGCTTGTTAAATTAAAAGGGGCACCATTTTCTATTTAGGAGAAGAATAAATATAAGTTATAACCATTTCAAAACATATTATCACTTTAATCAATCTCACAATCTTTACCATTTATCCTGTAGACATGGATCTTGTGTCTCTCACGAAATAATATCCACACACAATAATTTGGTGATAAATGAAATCTTTTTATTTAAGGAAATGGGGAGCAAATAGAGGAAGGAATATGGCATATAAGTGAAGTTGAACAAATTAAAATACAAGAATGTCTGACTGACCAAACTGACATTAAAAAAGCATCAAAGAGATTTAAAAAGAAAAGGCTCCGAAAAAGTTAATGTTAAGCACAGCTCTGCTGAGTAGTTGCGGCTCCTCTTGCAAAATTGAAGAAAATGAAAAGGGTGTGAGCGAGGATACACGAAAAGTGCCACAGTGAAAGGGAAAGTAGAAAGAAGTCCAAAGCTGAGGGCTCACTAACTTAATCTATGAATTTTGGGGTACAAATGGGAGGTGGGGTAGTGAACCTTTGTGCCGAGCAACCGCACATCTGGCATTTAGTTTTAGGGGGCCTAAATTTATTTATTTAGGAGACATTTATTTCTCGTACTTTATGATGAATTACTCCATTTGACCTGTTACGTATAAATTCATATATCTCATCACCACTATAGTCCCCTTACAGTAATTTTAAACACATGCCACGAGGCCCAAAGGCAATTAATAATGTAACACATAACTCTGAAGATCCTTGGTTCAATCTTGCTAAGTGATCACACGTAATATAAAGTTATCCAATGGATTAGAAAGAACTTGTTAATTACTTTGATATAGGATTACCGTTTAACATTATAAAATGAATACAACACAAGATATAACTATAAAGTTGGTTACGAAATTACTGGTAACAAGGCCACTGGATGGCAGTATGTCACCATCACAGAAAGGGAATAAAACTAACTCACTCAAGTTAAATGATAAAGAAATGGGAGTTGGTTCTACTTTCTCATCAAAACACAGAGACAAACTTTTATCTACTAGGAGAAAGATTAGGGAATTAGGTTTACCTTAATTCACATAAAAGGGCATAAGCGTGAAAGAGATCTGTTTGTCTTTCAGTGTGTGTGTGTGTGTGTGTGGGTGGGTGGATTGGGACAGCATGGGAGAGAGACAAAGAGACAGACAGAGAGAAAGAAAGACAGAGTGGGAGAGAGATATATAGAGAGAGAGGGACAGGTAGACAGAGGATTAAGTTTCAGAATGATGATCATTATTAAATGTATTGTCCTTTCCCTAATTCTTTGTAGAAATGAAATGTGTCTCCAGTCCTCTACACTAAACTTCAGTCCTCGTGTCAAAGAAAAGTGATGAACACTTGTTCTTGCATGTCTGAGTGACCCCAGGAGGTCATTTGGATGTCTTAACATCCTGTTGTGAATCCTGTTGTGAACTAGATCAGACCTCCAAAAACACCTATCTCTCATGGCACTTTAAGCTGGAAAGTGTGAAGTGACACTTTTTGTGGCTTAAAAGCAGAACCTGTTTGCAAATGTCTGCAGGGAGTCTCAAAAAAGTTAATTTAGAAGCCTCTGTTAAAAAGCTGTTCTGACCGGCTTTTTGGCATATGCCATTAGTGGGGACACTCTCGTGGTCTACTGCATTCAGTCTAAGCCCCACACAGCTTTTCCCAATGCTGATAAATCACAGAAAAGTCGTGATTCAGCAGAAGGGGCCATGGTGTTGAAAAACCATTGCTGAATGATCCTTAGTCGCATCTCATCCACTTTTCTCTCCTGCCAGTGGACATTAGAAGAAGGCTTGGTAGAGGAACAGCTCTCGGTCCAGTTCGGATTAGTCTTGCAACAACAGCAGTTCTCCTCCCTATCTTTGCCTGGTGCTTTCGGTTTTGTTTCTCCCCTCTGATCTGACTTGCAGTTTGGCACAGGCCACCTGTTGAGATCCTCTCGCAGTCGGCTGCACTCAGTCCAAGCACCAAATAACTTCTCCGCTAACTTGCTGACAAGTGCCACTCTATCATAGAAAAGTTGATCTTTTGTCACCTTGAAGAGGGCAGTTTTACTACAATGTACAATGTAAAGCTCTAAAACCAGACCGAAAGTTCTCAAAGTTGTTATTTTGGCACATAATGATCTGAGAGGTTACCTTCAAAAGATGTTTCCTGACTGGATCCAATCGCTAGAGAACTCCTGATTCACTCCATTAGAAAACAATAGCGCACAATGGATCTTTTCCAACACTTCCAGACCATAGACTATGACCCTTAGGCTCTTACGCCATACCAACAGACAGGCTATTCTTGAGGGCACAAGCAAAACTAAACCTACTCTTCCTGGTGGCACCCGACTGTAATTCTTTGCTGACTACAGCCCGGGACAATGCAGGGTGCAGGGATTAAAGTAGTTCCATGCTGAGCTCCGACATAGGGGGATCAACTTGTTCCTTATTCTTCCTCATTACAAGGACATAAATCTTTTAACTCAGCAAAGGAGGCAAAAAAAGCTCTGAAATCTTTAGTGTTGGAAAGTGTGGAAAAAGATCCTCAACGAGAATTAATAATGCCAATAGGATTAAAGGACTCTTTCCTTACAGGTATGTTTACCAAAAAATTTAGATTATATTATGGTTCAACTTTTATTCATATAGCACAAGTGTTTAGAGCAGCAGCAAAAACATTTGGTGAAAATCATTTTCAGTGTGGGAAAATACCACCCCCATCATCTGTATGTGAAGGAAAATAGTTTTCTAGCTCATTAAGACATTAATGGGGCAAACAGTATCCCTAATTTTCAGCCTGTAAAGCTTCCAGGGGCCTAGGAGGTCAGATTTAAAAGTCCATTCTATTTGAAGTTGGATAGAGAACTCCCCAGAAAGGATAATTTTATGTATCTATGATAAATTAATTTCCCAAAAACATGTGCCTACATCAGGAATAAAAGTCCGAGATAGGGATATATCTGAATTGGGACAAGACTTAAGGTTGGATGCAATTTAGAACAATGTCACCTCAAGAAACTCAGATCACCAGTATATACATTTGCAAGGAGAGTCAAATAGTCAAGTCTAATCAGCATCAGTTTTCTCTGTTTATCTGTTTATGTTGCAATAAAACATAAATGTAACTGGTGTGCAGGTGTAGTGCCTTTAGTTACTACCTCTAACACCACATGACCCAATCACTGTGAGTGACTCAATAGGGTGTTAAACAATAACACTGATAGGGCTTGGGTGGCATCTATTCTTTCATAACTTAATAACCGCTGGATGTTTCACTGTGGTATATGGTACAAAGACTATTACAAAGCAACCTAATTGGTTCATAGTCATGGTAAAATGGACATATACTACAGCTATGATGTTGTTTCCTTTGCTCAGATCCATGTCACTCCGCGACCGAGGGAAAAACATTAGCATGACAAGCTGGCAAGCTAACAGATAGCTAACAACATTCGGAAGCTAACAAACAGAAACCTCTGAGGAGGTCTTACTATGGAGGAGTGGAGGAGTCTCTTTGTATTTTGTTCCCACAGTTGTCCACCTTTGCTGTAGGCTGAAGGGAAGTCTTTCAACTACTTGTCTCACCCCTCGAGCTGTGTCTAGGTATGCAAGTCCTGGCAGTGCACCATCTGCTTTAGCACACTGTAACTCCAAAAGGAGATCGCCAAGTTCTCTAAGCCTAGCATTGTCTTTGTTTGTTAGTTTTGGAAAGTCCTCTATCTTTTTCAGGAGTGCGTCTTCAATGGCCTCTGAGGATCCGTAACACTCCTCAAGGCGTTGCCAGACCATTTTCACACCTGCAGATGGATTGACCGTGTGCACTGCACGAATCCTTTTGGCCTGTTCAGAGGATTTTGGCCCTAATCACTTTGTGAGCAGGTCTACTTCCTCTCTAGCTGACAAATCCAAATCTTTAGTTGCACTAACGAATGAGGCTTTCCATGCCCAATAGTTTTCGGGCTTGTCATCAAAATGCAGCAAACCAGCACTGACTAGTTCTTTGCGAATGAGATATTTAGCAAAATCTTGTGCTCCTTTAAACTCAGCTGAGTTGCTCTTTGGAGGCTGAAAGGTGTGAGCTAGAGGATTTAACATTTGAGTATTTGCAGGACCCTCGGTTACCTTTCGCTCTTCCTTTATGTCTGCAACCATTGGAGGAGGTGCATACTGTGTATCACTTGTTAGCTGATCAAATGATTGATTGGTGTCTTGTACTACTGCAGCATTCCCTCTTGTCGCAGAGAGCGGATGTGACCTGTTTGAGGCTTGTGAAAGGACTAACTTACGTTGTTGAGCAACATATTCACTTGTGCGCTGTACTTTCACATGAGAATCAACTTCAGAAAGGGGCTTAACGCTTCCCTCCCCGCTTTGACTCTGTAACTCTTTATAGGCTGCAGCTTCTGCTTCAGCTGCTGCTATTTCTTTTTGACATTTTAAAACATGAAGGCTCGCATCTAAGTCAGCTTTTTGTTTCATCATGCTAGCCTCTTTTTCAGCAAAGGCTAGTTGAGCTTTGGCCGCTTGCGCCTTGGCATAGGCTTTTGTGGCTGTAGACACCGAAGACGATGTGCGGGATGTCCTGGTGGTCTTGGACCTGGTGTCAGATGATGGTGGTGGTGGCTGTAGCATGGCCGACGGTTGGCGTGCATCATCCGGATGCTCTGTGTCAACGTCTGGTTGTTGCAGTGGGTCTGCTTCATTATGCAGCTCATAATCTTTCAAATACCTTTTCCCTGAGCGAGTACTCATGTCTGCTAAATGCTGGTCTGTGTTGCTTGAATCCGCTGAGAAGACGTCTTCTTACTTTGGACGTCTTTACTTGTCTTTTTACTGTGCTGTCCTCACAATATGTGTCTGTATGCTGCTAGACAGCCAGCGAACCAATGAAGAAAACTCCGCAGACAAGGCTTGCTTTTCTTGCTTTATGAAGCTTTCTTGCAAAAATAAGTGGTAACTGAAACATACAGAAAAAATAAAATAAACTTTCAATACTGCTCATATCGCAGGCTAAACACACATCAGCTAACAGTTAGCTAACACACTTACACCAAATGCAAACGCAAAATAGCGGCAGCATGACGTTAGTAACTTGACAAACAAGTACAACTTTTGAAATAGAAAATGCGTCTATGTAGGTGCTTTGTACACATATATACTTACAAAGACAATAATTTCCCAAGAAACAAGCGTTAAGAGCAACTTTTAGCGTGTTTATGAGGTTTTTCCTGTTCCGTCTCTGCCGTGAGGCCAGCCTGCTTTTTCCGAGAGAAAACAACAAAGATTGTCTATACACGAGAGCACTCACTCAGTGGCCCAGAAACGATACTTTCTAGAGAAGATGTCTCACTCTGTAGACTTTTTAACCTTCGATTTTTTAACAATATTTATTAGAACTTTTAGCTATTTATTTACGGAAAATGAAATAATTTATTACTTTTTTAACTAACTTATGAAACATATGAATTATTAAGGTCTTTGGCCCAAAGACATGACAGACGGTATTAAGAATATTTAGACAGAATTTCTGACTACCATGGCACACAAAGCCTAACAGAGGCTATACCTGGCTCCTGCAATACGTGTTTGTGAAAAGTACATGTATACAGTAATTTTGAATAATGTCCCTAATGCATATGGCACAAAAATTGCATAGAACCTTGTCATATTTGATCTTGAGTTACTGCCGACATGTGACCTATACACTGACCATCTCTCTATCTCTCTCTGTAGAGTTTTAAAGCCCACTCTGATCCAGGCTGCAGTGTTAGCCACATGGTTCGTTCAGGCGGGGGGGTTTGGATGGCCTTCACCCAGGCCTCCTCCATTCACCTGTTTCACACAGAGACACTGGAACCACTACAGGAAGTCAACATCTTCACCCGCACCACCCATCTGACACCAGGCAAGGCCAGACAAGATATCAACAGCCAGAATCAAATGAACATGGAGTGTGTGTAGTGCTGATTTGAATGCTTCATTAAAGTATTCCTGGAATAGTCATTGTCATTTAATGTAAAGTGCCAAGCTTGGCCTTGAGTTATAAACACTATGTGATATCTCAAGTTAATAGGGATAGTTAAGTTGGTTTGCTGACTACAGTGCAACTATGTAGCAGAGCACTTAGTGCTGTTAACTGTAGCCAGAAGTTTTTATTCTGTTGGTAAAAGAGGAGGAATCCTTGATATTACATGGTTTGTAATTACTTCAGTTGAGGGGAGCTGTTCTAGTCAATGTAAATAAGTTAAATTTGCACCCACCAAATGTCATTCTCTACGCGATATAAATAACTAAGACTTGCAAACCATCTCCTGAGCTGCTCCGTGACTGAAATGTCTGGGTCCAGGGAGATGGCAATCCAAGACAGGTATAGGAGGATCCACCACTGAATCTGATCTGAACCACTGTGAAACATGTCAAGTCAAGTCAAGTCAAGTTAAGTCAATTTTATTTATAGAGCCCATTATCACAAAACATGGTTTGCCTCAGAGGGCTTTACAGTGTATGACATCCCTCTGCCCTTAGACCCTCACATCACCCAAGGAAAAAGTCCAGAAAAAGAACCCCTGTAATGGTAAAAAAAAAAGGAAGAAACCTCAGGAAGAGTGGTAGAGGATGATGAGGGATCCCTCTTCTAGGACAGACAGACATGCAATAGATGTCATAAATAAATGAAATACAATCAAGGAAAAAAGGAAAGAGAAAGAGAGAGGAGAGGAGAGGGGGAGAGAGGGGGGGAGAGAGGCACAGCAATAATAGAAACAGATGCATGTCATATTACAATAACGATAGATGTGAAATTATTAATTACACTCCACGATGATGTTGAGGGTGATGATAAGAGTCTCATGCGTATATTGATAGGGAGGTGTCCAAAGGCCAGATCACAGCATCAGCGCAACCAGGACCAGACCACGATCAGGGCGAGCGGGGGGTACAGTATCAGTACAGCCAAACCAGCCAGTACCACATGGCTATCACAGACATAAGACTAAGCTAAACTACTGAGGCTAAGCTAAGCTTGCAAATGGCAATGCAGTAAACAGACATGCATGATTTTCCGGTGGCGGCATTGAGGAAAAGGTTAAACCTATGTCAGCCTAACTATGGGCTGGTCCAGGCAACCTGAGCCAGCCCTAATTATAAGCTTCATCAAAGAGGAAGGTCTTAAGTCTACCCTTAAAAGTTGAGACAGTGTCTGCCTCCCTGACCGAAACTGGAAGATGGTTCCATTGGAGAGGAGCGTGGTAGCTGAAGGCTCTGGTTCCTATCCTACTTTTGGAAACTTTGGGAACCACAAGTAACCCTGCATTTTCAGAGCGCAGTGATCTTGAGGGTTGGTAAGGAACTATGAGCTGCAGCAGATGGTATGGAGCCTGACCATTTAGAGCTTTGTAAGTAAGGAGGAGGATTTTAAATTCAGTCCTCGATTTCACAGGGAGCCAGTGCAAAGAAGCTAAAACAGGAGAAATATGATCAATTTTCTTGCTTCCCGTTAGAACACGAGCAGCGCCGTTCTGCACCAGTTGGAGAGACCTAAGAGATTTGTTGGGTCAACCAAATAATAAGGAGTAACAGTAATCCAGCCTAGAGGTGACAAATGCATGCACTAATTTTTTAGCATCTGTTTGGGACAGGATATGTCTAATTTTTGCAATGTTACGCAAGTGAAAGAAAGCCATCCTTGAAGTTTGTTTTATATGGGAGGCAAAAGATAAATCTTGATCAACTAAAACTCAGAGGTTCCTTACAGCTGTGCTAGAGGCCAAGATAATGCCATCTAGAGAAATTACATTTTTGGAAAAGGAGCTTCTGAGGTGTTTGGGGCCAAGAACAATAACTTCAGTTTTGTCTGAATTCAACATCAGGAAATTACGGCTCATCCAGGCTTTTACATCCTTAAGACATGTTTGAAGTCGAGATAGCTGATCAGTTTCATCTGGTTTCATAGATAGATATAATTGCGTATCGTCAGCATAACAATGGAAATTTATAGTGTTTTCTAATTATGTTGCCTAGAGGAAGCATATATAAAGTAGAAATGACACAGAACCTTGTGGCACTGCGAAGCAGACCTTAGTATGTGTGGAGGGTTGATCATTGATGTGAACAAATTGGGAACGATCTGACTTAAAACAGGCTAGTGCCATTCCTTTAAAGCCAATTAAGTTTTCCAGTCTGTGCAGTAAGATTTGATGGTCAGTGGTGTCAAATGCGGCACTGAGATCTAATAGGATTAAAACAGAGACCAGACGTGTGTCAGAAGCGATAAATAAGTCGTTATTAATTTTTGCCGTCTCCGTACTATGATGAACTCTGAAGCCTGACTGAAAGTCTTCGAATAAACTATTATTTTGGAGAAAATCACAGAGTTGATGAGCAACCACTCTCTCAAGAATTTTAGAAATACAGGGGAGATTAGATCTCGGTCTATAATTAGCTAAAATTTTAGGATCGAGAGTGTGCTTCTTTCGCAGAGGTTTAATGACAGCTACTTTAAAGGACTGTGGTACATAGCCTGTTAATAAAGATGCATTGATTATATCTAATAAAGAGTTGTCTCATAAGGGCAAAACTTTCCTAAGTAGCTTAGTTGAGATGGGGTCTTGCAGGCATGTTGATGACTTAGATGCAGAAATCAAAGTGTAGAGTTGATGAAGGTCAATGTGGGAGAAATGGTCCGAATAAATTTCAGGCCTTGCTGCCATATCCAGGTTACCTGCATCCGGGGTCAGGTCAGGTAAGGGCAAGAGGTGATGGATTTAATCTTAAATAGTTATAATTTTATCATTAAAGAAAGTCATAAAGTTGTCACTGCATAGGGCATCTAGAATAGTAACTCTTGCTGAGAGGCTTGTAGTCGAGTAATAAAAAATTGAAAGCTATGAAATAATGGTCTGACAGAGCAGGAATCTCAGGGAAAGACTAATTAATCTTTAATATCGATGCCGTATGCAAGGACTTGATTGAGGGTGTGATTGTAGTTGTGGGTGGGTTTATGTACACACTGACTGAAGCCAACTGAATCGTGGAGAAAGCAGAACTAAGGCTATCACTATTAATATCCATGTGAATGTTAAAATCCCCTACGATAATAATTTTGTCTGATTTAAGCACTAAACTTGATATAAGCTCAGAGAATTCAGATTATGGGCCGGGGGCGCGGTACACTATAACAAATAGAATTGGCTGAAGTGTTTTCCAAGATGGGTGAGAAAGACTAAGAAAAAGGCTTTCAAATGAACTATAGTTTAGCTTAGCGTTAGTGTGAATTGCTAAGCTTGAATCAAAAATAGCAGCGACTCCCCCTCCTCGGCCAGTGTCCCACGCAACGTGACTATTTATATGACCTGGAGGAGTGGATTCATTCAGGCTAATATACTCATCAGGACAAAGCCAGGTCTCATTGAGGCATAATAAATCAATCTGGTTATCCAACATTAAATCAGTGACTAAATGAGCCTTGGTTGATAGGGATCTAATGCTCAAGAGTCCACATGTGATTCTTCTGTTATGATGCTGTTTGACGGGAGATGAGTTAATTTTTATGAGATTTTCTTGTACAACTCCCCTTTTGTTTATTTTAGTTTTAAACAAATGATGTGGTCGGGGGACAGACACCGTTTTTATAACATTTACATTATGGGTGTGTGACTGTGCTAGAGGAAGCTCAGAGAAGCGTGTAAGACTGCGACTCTGAAACCTGCTCCCAACTCTGGGATGTCATGGCTTTGGGCCTCTAATAAACTCGACCAGATTCCTAGAGAGGAGAGCGGCTCCATCCAAAGTGGGATGGATGCTGTCCCTCTGGATAAGACCAGGTTTCCCCCAAAAGCAGTGCCAATTATTAACGAAGCCCACATCATTTGCTGGACACCACCACAACAACCAGCGGTTGAGTGATGACATGCAGCTAAACATGTCATCACTGGTCACATTGGGAGGGGTCAAGAGAAGATTACGGTATTACGGTGTCCGACATCATCTTTGCATATTCACACACCGACACTATGTTAATTTTAGTGACCTCCGATTGCCGTAACCGGGTGTCATTGCCGCCGCCGAGAATAACAATCTTACTGTATTTACGTTTAGCCTTAGCCAGCTTCAAATTTGACTCGACGTCGCCCGCTCTGGCCCCAGGGATACATTTGACGATGGCCGCCGGTGTCACTAACTTCACGTTTCGCAAAATAGAGCTACCAATGACCAGGGTTGTGTCCTCAGCCGGTGTGTCGCTGAGCGGGAGGTGGGAGGTGTACCGTGGGCCTCGGCTTACTATACTTCGCTCGGACAGTCACCTAGCCTCCCAGCTGCACGGGGGTTCCCGGGAGACAGCCAACAGAGGCTATGCTATGTCGGTCCACACAGGCTTCAGGGGGCTTGCTAACTATCGCAGCTAAAGAGACATTTTCCATGGTACAGAGCCGTGCTTCCAGATCTCTAAGCCTCACCTCCAGCTCAGCAAATACTACACTTGTTACAGGTACCACTATCACTAAAGCAGGCACAGGAGTAACTAAACATCTGACACACTGAGCAGGAGAGAGCAGCAGAAGAGGGAAAAGGGCAGGGAGAAGCCATCGCTAATCAGAGCTAATGCTAAAGTAGCTAACGGGCTAACAGTGAGTGAGCGGCTGTGTGATTAAACAGGAAAAACTGCTGAAAGGAGAAGACAGCTGTGTGATTAAGTAAAACTTCTGTGAGTTTTCAGTCACAGACAAATAAAAAGCAGTCGAAGTAAGGAGCAAGTTAGAAGATTAGCTGGGAATCACTCGTAAGAGCAGCACAGAGACGCTACCAGAGGCACAGACAAAGATGCACGAAGTGAGTCACCATGCTTACCCGCATTACGTCAGATGCTTTTGACATGGACTGTATCACTGGTGTTGCAGCAGTCCTGGTAATAGTTGAATGTCTGTTTGCAGGTCATGTTTGTGTCTCCAGCTTGCTGATCTGCCAGGGCCTTCTGTGGGTAGGGACCAACCAAGGCATCATCCTCAGTTTCCCTGTGCCCACTCTGGAGGGCATCCCCAAGATTACAGGTCAGTGCGGAGCACAGCAGCTCTACTACTGGACTCCTCAGTGCAGCATGGAAACACATACACACAGCATGTGCTCAATACTTTATATAACATGTCTGCAGCAAGAAACACATGATATGATATGCTTGTGCTGACTCAGGCCCTAAGCTGCTGACTAAGTCACTAAGACACCACCTACCAGGGAACTGAAGAAAGATTTTAAAAATGAAATATTTTCTAAATGTATTTTTAAAGGGCTTGTCTTGTGTGAGCATAGGGGTCATTTATTAACAAATATTAGTAATGGCCAGGTAGAGTCTGAGGTCGAGTTGACAAATTGCTGAAAGCTGAAGCAAAGGCTCAGGAGAAAAGGTGCATCTCAGTTCTCGTAATTGTTATTTCCTTGCTCCTCGATCCTTGCTTGGACTGGTGCCATCTTGAAGGACATCTCAGAGCTCTCATTTTTCGCTCAAGGACCGAAGATAGGGGATTTCTGAGGAGCGATGATGAGGACAGACGAGAACAGCCTTCTAGGTAGTCTTTTATCAGCCGTCATGCCTGTCACTTATTGATTGGAGAGTTTTAAACCACAGTGAAGACAGATTAAAGATTAAACTAAAGTGTATCACTTCTTTTTTCATTTCGTTTCGTTTTACATTTAATTTGTCTCCTGATCCACCATCTAAAAATCAGACACAGTCCTGTATAAATACAGAGCGCAGGTTGTTGTTCATGTGCGGATGTTTTTTAAACAGAGCAAACTCTGCCGCTCCGCCACTGAACTTTATCTGTATTCTTAAGCTACCTGCACTGTGTACATGTGACATAAATTACATCAAAAGTCTTTCTAGCTGACTGACAGCTGATCCAGCTGTGATCAGCTGCAGCGTCGGCGCTACGGGTGCATGCGTTACGCACTATGCATATGGCACCAGTACCAGAGAGTGCACCAAAACAGCTCAATCTGATTATCATCAGCCATAATCATAAGTGTTACTCTCCATGAAGGCCCTCTCAGAACAGTGCCAGTTCGGTAAATACAGCAGCTCCAGCAAACGCTCGATTTTAGGTTTCTAACAGTTAGTAATGCAGTCTGTTGCCACTGCTGAGTGAAGTTTTTTTTTGAAACCTCAGCACAATAAAACACACCTGTGTTCATCCATGGGAAAGAAACAAAAGTGGTCTTACTATCATCAATATAGAACTCTATCAGAAGCTGTCATATAATCATATAATGTCCTCATTAATTACATGGCAGTAGGTAATGCATGCATGTTCCTCTGTAGAGCAGTTGGTGAAAAATGCCTGTTCCATAGTTCTTCTGTAGTTGAACATACAGTGCAGAATTTGTGAAGTTTTGTGACCTTCCGTTTGTTAAGTGTGAGCATCACAACAAAGCAAATGTGCATAGGTCACTCAAACAAGCACTAGCAGCCCTGATCAGCTACTGCTGTCATCAGAAATAGGCGTCACTTCACATGATACTTTTGAGGAAACATTGTCTGTCTGTTAAAACATATTTTGTTGTTTCCTCCCTCCTCTTGTGGTTTCCTTGCATCTCTCCATGTATCACTGGGGGGACACACTAAGACGCAAGGAAAAAAGAAAACAGCTGAAGGAAACATTAATGAGACTTGAGACGTAGCCTGTGACAGTACTTGGGTTCCATCTTGAAAAGATCAGAAATTGACATTTGTCCTTGAATAACAACTAAAAACATTGACCCTCAATCAGCCAATTATAAATTTATAGGAAATTCATTAGTGTGTTGACACTGAATACGTTTATTTGATTTTTTTTTAAAAAAGGGCAACACTTTGACTCTTTCCTATGTATTTGAACTGAGATAAATTCACTTTTTTTTCTAAATACTCAGTGTCCTAGTACTCTCAATTAGGACTTTTTTTAAACTTAATTTTCATATCAGTACTAAATTGAAGGTAGGGTTCTGCACTCTCTCACATATTTAGTTTCTCCTCATTTCATGTTATTTAGATCCACTTTATCATTAACATTAAGACCAGCGGTGTTATTTGTACTTGTGCTTGTGAGCCAAAATTTTCCAAAGGCATCTTTTATTTGCAAACGATGAAAGTGAACTCAAATCCCAAATCAATTAAACAGTGCTGATATACTGTATGCACACTATATATTGTAACGACCCTATAGTAGATTTGTTGAAGAGTGTGTTCAGTGTTATGCTGTTCAAGTAATGGTAATGCATTAGTTCTGAGATTTCCATTGGCAGTGTTGCTAGGAGACTGTTGTCTGTTGACTGTTGATGTGTTTTGCTGTGGTCTGTAGTATTGCCAGAGTTTAAGCTTGGAGATGTGTTCTTGTGTTGTTGTATCGGGTGGTGATGGCCAGTGTCCCTGCTTTTCAGGTCTGTTAATAAATGCACAGATTGCAAGTCAACTCTTCTCCTGTTTTTCACCACCGTCCCAGCCGGGACGTTACATTTGGTGTCAGAAGTTAAGTTTGTCGCTTGTTGTGTTTTGTTAGCCAGTGTTAGCTACAGTTAGGCTGGTTAGCCATGGCTGCATCAACCTGTGGATATGGCAACATGGGCCCCACTCTTGATCTGATATCAATATAGAGCTGTAGCATTCCACCCGCTATCCGTAGCTAGGGTGCAAAAACGGATAGCTTAATCACTAACACTAATCCATACCTTGCTTGATGTTGCTCAGCTTCCGTGCCTTTTCTCGGTCTGAGGAGAATGGATCAAATGCCCTCCTCAGAGCGCTGTCCCAGTCGGCTGGGTTCATGCTGGCCAATTCGTACTGACAAGACCGAATTAGGGGTAGAACCCAAATGCGTGACTCACAAGAAAAAAGTATCAAACAATCACACTGGCAGGAAAACACACAAAGGGAGGAAACAATTCACCTGAAACAGGAGAGTTAGAATTTCAAAATAAAACAGGAAGACATGAGAGAACATAGACACGAGAAAAAAAAATCAACATAATTTCCTGGACATGACATCATGTGTATATATATATACATACATATATATATATATATACATATATATATATATATATATATATATATATATATATATATATAAAAAAAAAAAAAAGCCAGATTGGATATTGATACAGCCATGTTAGCCTATTACAATAAGAAAAAGGAAAAGAAATGGGAAAGAGTAACAGAACTTTGATGCAACATGGACATCAGTTAACTGATGGGAAAAGATATGTCTATTTATTGGGCCCCAGGTGCTCGCAAATTTGTCCTGCAGACAAATTCTCTATATGTGTATGCCCAAGACTAATTCCCTTAGCCATCTATAGAAACCAGAAGTGCCGGTAGCCTTCCAATCATTCAGAATTATCCATCCATCCATCCATTGTTGTCTGCTTATCTGAGGCCGGGTTGCAGGGGCAACAGGCTACGCAGAGCACTCCAGATATCCCTCTCCCCAGCAATGCTCTGACAGCCCAACAATGTCCAGCGACAGGGGTATGGATGAGGGTTCCCTTGAGTCTTAATTTCTTAAAAAGTGCAGAATATATAAAGCTACTCTGTCAAATCATTTGAGGACAACTTTTCACATTCTACCCAGGGCAAAAGAATCCTTAGAGAAACCCAAAACATTGTTAACTGAGCTGCCCAGTAATACCACTGCAAATCTGGCAGTTGTAACCCTCCTCTATCATAGGGCAAATACAAAAGAGAGATTTTGAGTCTTGGCCTCCTGTCATTCCAAATAAAATCTGAAAGAAGCTTTCTAGCCTTGGAAAAAAATGAAGGCTGGGGAGGTAATGGAATTGATTGGAAAACATAAATAAATAGGTAATATTGTCATCTTTACAATATTTATTCTTCCCACAGTAGATAAAGTCAACGTTGTCCATCTTGCGACATCCTCCGACACTTGCAACTAACATGGGCTCATAGTTGGGGTTATCTTGATACCCAAGTACTGAAATCCTTCCGTAGTGTTCATGAATGGGTGGAATATTTTTGGTTTCCTCCTTTCATTTTTCTTTAGGAACATAAAGGAAGATTTACCTTTGTTTACTCTAAAACCAGAGAAGCCACCAAAATCATTAATCAGCTCTAAAATGGAGGGAATTGCAAGCAAGATGTGATAAAAACATAATGGTAACATTGCCGTGTAGTATTCAGGTCTCTTGATCTAATACCATAAATTGAAAGGTGTGATCTAATAGCTATTGCTAATGGTTCCATGGCTAACACAAACAGCAAAGGTGAAACTGGTGAACCCTGCTTGAAAGGTTGCAAGATAAGGTTATTGGTTGATTTTGACACAGTTGACCATCAAATCTTATTGCACAGACTGGATCAATCCTCCGTGTATACTAAGAGTGCGGAGTAACGTGCGGAGTAACACTTAATTGGCCTCAAAGGGATGGCACTAAGCTGGTTTTAATCTTACATGTCAGATTGTTCCCAGTTTGTTCACATCAGTGATCAATCCTCCATGCATACCAAGGTCTGCTTCGGAATGCCATAAGGCTCTATGCTTGGACCAGTCCTTTTTACTTTATATATGCTTCCCCTAGGCAACATAATTAGAAAATGCTCAATATGCAACTATATCTATCTATGAAACCAGTTGAAACTTATCAGTTACCTAAACATGTCTTAAGGACATACAAGCCTGGATGAACCATAATTTCTTGATGTTGAATTCGGACAAAACTGAATTTACTGTCCTTGGCCCCAAACACCTCAGAAACTCCTTTTCTAAGCATGTAATTTCTCTAAGATGGCATTACCTTGGCCTCTAGCACAATGGTAAGGAACCTCAGAGTTTTATTTGATCAAGATTTATCTTTTGCCTCCCATTTAAAACAAACTTCTAGGACTGCTTTCTTTCACTTGCGTAACAACAACATATCCTGTCCCAAACAGATGCTGAAAAAATTAGTCGTGCATTTGTCACTTCTATGCTGGATTACTGTAACTCCCTATTATTCAGTTGTCCCAACAAATCTCTTAGGTCTCTCCAACTGGTGCAGAGTGCTGCTGCAAGTGTTCTAATGGGAACTGAGAAAAGGGACCGTATTTCTCATGTTTTAGCTTCTTTGCACTGGCTCCCAGTAAAATCCAGGGTTGAATTTAAAATCCTCCTCCTTACATACAAAGCTCTGAATGGTCAGGCTGCATCCTATCTGTTGCAGCTCATAGTTCCTTGTCGACCCTCAAGATCACTGCGCTCTGAAAATACAGAGTTACTTGTGGTTCCCAAAGTCTCTAAAAGTAGGATGGGTGCCAGAGCCTTCAGCTACCATGCTACTCTTTTATGGTTTCCAGTTTCAGTCAGGGGCAGGCAGACACCATTTCCACGTTTAAGGGTAGACTTAAGACCTTCCTCTTTGATAAAGCTATAATTAGGGCTGGCTCAGGTTGCCTGGACCAGTCCCTAGTTAGGCTGACATAGGTTAAATCTGCCGGGGGACTTTCTATGATACACTGAGCTCCTTCTTCCTACTCTTGCTTCCTCCATCTGAAAGCGCTCATGTCTGTTTACTGCATGATACTAACTCTGTTAGTGTCATGCAGTAAACAGACTCCTCTCTGGAGCATTCCTTCTCCCTTGTTTCCTAATTTTCCTGGATCCTGGTGGCAGTCTTGGCTGCGCCTGATCATGGTGATAGCTGTGCTGTCGCTGTGACCCTGCCTTTGGTCGTGCTTGTGCTGTGGCTGCACTGATACCGTACCCTCAGCTTGCCCTGATCGTGGTCTTGGTTTTGCCATTGCTGTGGCCCTGCCTGAAGTTACGCCTGTGTTGTGGGTCCTGGTTGTGCCGATGTTGTGATCGTGCTTGATGCAACCTTCTACTGCCATTATTATGATCCAAGCCTCAACTATCAAGGGACTATGCAAGGGACTTTTATCAACACTCACAATATTATCATTGAGTGCATTTAGTAATTATCATGGAGTGCATTTAGCAATTTTACACCTATCATTATTGTAATATGACATGCGTTTGTTTCCATTTTTACTGTGCATCTCTCTCCCTCTCTCCCCTCTCTCCCCCTCTCTTCCCCTCTCTCTTTCTCTTTTCTTTTTGTCATAATTTTAATTAAATTGTTCTTAACGACATCAATTGCGTGCCTGTCCGTCCTGGAAGGGGGATCCCTCATCATCCTCTGCCGCTCTTCCTGAGGTTTTCTTCCTTTTTCCACCCCCGTTACAGGGGTTCTTTTTTGGGAGTTTTTCCTTGGGGGATGTGAGGGTCTAAGGGCAGAGGGATGTCGTATACTGTAAAGCCCTCTGAGGCAAATCGTGTTTTGTGAAAATGGGCTTTATAAATAAGATTGACTTGACTTGACTAGAAATTTACTAGATTCCATTGGAGAAGAATTAACAAACATAATTTCAATCCATCTACAAAAATAGTTGCCAAATCCAAAACGCTTGAGCACCTCGAGGAGATATGGCCATTCGACCCTGTCAAATGCCTTCTCTGCATCCAGAGACAAGATGGTCTTGTCAGGAGTCCCTCCACATGCATAGATTATTTTAACAACTCTTCTCACATTGTGGAACCCCTGGCAATTTTGGACAGAACCATTCTCGTCCACATATATAATGGCAGGTAGGGCCCTCTCAAGTCTCATGGCTAGAGCTTTAGCTATAATCTTTGTATCAGAGTTCAAAAGTTATATAGGTCTGTAGGAACCACGATCAGTTGGCAGTTTACTTGGCTTCAGAATAAGAGTGATCAAGGCATTCCGTAATGAAGTGGGAAGGCAACCTGTTTCATAGGATTCCACATATACATCTAACAGAGTGGCTATTAACTTTTATGTAAATAATTTAGAGATGTCTGTTGGTAGCCCATCAGGTCCTGATGCCTTAAAATTCATCCAACAGAGGAGGTTATCATTTATTGTTTTGAGTTGTTGGCTGTAGTTGAGATTGAACAACTCTGACAGCCTGGGGGAGATAGTAATACCTAAATATGTAATGTGATTTGTACATAAAGGAATGGGTGGAGGAGTTTGGGCCGCCATATCCTAGCTGTTATTGTTTACTGGTAGGATTGAGGACTTGTGCCAATTTATGTAGTTGGAGATGTTGGAGAATGATTCTATGAGTGCAATTATTTCCCGTAATGATGAATGAGGATTTTGTAAAAAAAAAAGAAAAAAAAAAGCTTTGTTTCATCGGCACAAAGACTTATTTTAAGACGTTCATTTTGTGTTTTGAATCCTGGGATGTCGGTGTTTTGGCGTATTGCTGTTGCTAGTGGTTCAATGAATATGGTGAAAAGAGAGGGAGAGAGTGGACATCCTTGCCTAGTCCCCCTGTGGAGTGTGAAAGGTTGTATGGTTAGTCCATTGGTGATGACTGTGGCCAACGGTTTCTGTTTATAGAATTTTAACCCAATTAATAAATGACTCCCCAAAGCCAAATTTTTGCATTGTTTGACCTGAGAAATTACCAGTTGATGAATGGTCCATTATACTGAAAAGTCTGCAATGTATTGTTGGACAAATGTCTACCTTTGATAAAGCCAGTCTGGTTGGGATGAATGATTGATGACATGATTTTTTCAGTTCTGTGAGCGAGTGCTTTTGTGATAATTTTAAAATCTACACTGACAAGAAATATGGGACGATAGCTGGAAGGTAATGATGGATCCTTGTTTGGTTTCAGAATGTTCATGTTTGCTAGTAATTTTGAATTTTGTTTTATTTCATTTACTACTTTTTGGTAGAGTGGGGCTAACGAACCAGAAATGCTTATAGAACTCAGCAGGGAAGCCATCAGGTCCTGGGGATTTATTGTTTTGCATGAGGCTGAGGGCAGTAGAAAGTTCCTTGTCTGTTATTTGTGATTCCAGTGTAGTCATCTGATCTCGGGTGAGTTTCAGTAAGTTAATGCTGTTAAGAAATGAGTTAATCTCTTGTTTATCTGGGTCTTTTTCAGATGAGTATAGCTTGGTATAAAAATCTTTGAAGATGTTGTTTATTTCTTCTGGTGATTGTGTTGGCTTCGCTGCTGAGTCCAGGCATTTTTGTTTTTTCAGTGTTTTGTTTTATTTGATTCGCTAAGTATTTTCCAGATTTATTATTGTGGTGGTATTGTTCTTGCCGGAGTTTGTGTATCATGAATTGAGTTTTCTTATTTATGATTTTGTTTAACTGAAATGTGTACTTTCTTAACTCATTCTGTGATTTTTCTGATGAGTTGCTTGCATTGATGTCCTCGAGATGCTGATGATTTTTTGTTCCAGTTTGGTTTCTTGTTGTTCTTACTTTTTTTTGTAGGTGGAAAATAAAATCTTAATACCTCTTAATACAGCTTTCCCTTTTTCCCAAAGAATAGACGGAGATGACTTTGGGGAGTCATTTATTTCTAGGAGGAATGCCCACTCTCTTTTAATAAGACTGTCAAATTCTGGTTCTTGGAGAAGGGATGTATTAAAGCGCCATCTGGTGTGAACTGATCCTATTCCATGTGAATGTTATGAGGAAAGGTCACTGATGATTATCAGTGATGATGTGGATGTGGATCTTTGAATCTGAAATGTTTGAAATAATTGAATTGCTCTTTAGAAAAAAAAAAGCGTGATACTTTTGAGAAGAATGAATACAAATAGGGGTGTTGCAGACGTCAACAATCGCCAAAACCAAAATCAGTCATGAACTGTTTTATTATTTCTGATTATTGTCAGGTGTGTTTGTTTGAGGTTTTACTTCTGTCTATTGATGGGTTGATGACTGTATTACAGTCACCTCCAATTATACTTGGGCAGTTTGAATTGATGGAGATGGAGGAAAAAAGTTTTGAAAGAAAGAAGGGTCGTCTGTATTTGGTCGGCAAACATTACCAATTGTGACTGATGTTAATAATGATAAAATGTCCTTCCAGGTCTTTGATGGTGGAGTGTGGACTAAATGGGATTTTTGAGACTCTAAAAATAGTGACTCCTCCTTGTTTTGTAATATAACAGGATAAGAATACTTGATTAAATTGTGATGATTTTAATTTGTTATTGACTGGTTCAGAAAGATGTGTGTGCAGTAAAAAATGTCAGCTTATAATTTTAATAGGTAACTGAGTATTTGTATTTTTTTTTGCCATGATTGTATTTCATTTGTTATTTACGATATCTATTGCACGTCTGTCCGTCCTGGAAGAGGGATAGCTGTGCTGTCGCTGTGACCCTTTGGTCGTGCTTGTGCTGTGGCTGCACTGATACCGTACCCTCAGCTTCCCTGATCGTGGTCTTGGTTTTGCCATTGCTGTGGCCCTGCCTGAAGTTACGCCTGTGTTGTGGGTCCTGGTTGTGCCGATGTTGTGATCGTGCTTGATGCAACCTTCTACTGCCATTATTATGATCCAAGCCTCAACTATCAAGGGACTATGCAAGGGACTTTTATCAACACTCACAATATTATCATTGAGTGCATTTAGTAATTATCATGGAGTGCATTTAGCAATTTTACACCTATCATTATTGTAATATGACATGCGTTTGTTTCCATTTTTACTGTGCATCTCTCTCCCTCTCTCCCCTCCCTCTCTCCCCCTCTCTTCCCCTCTCTCTTTCTCTTTTCTTTTTGTCATAATTGTAATTCAGTTGTTCTTAACGACATCAATTGCATGCCTGTCCGTCCTCTGAGGCAAACCATGTTTTGTGATGATGGGCTCTATAGTTAAAATTGACTTGACTTGCCTGAGAAGAATTCACGGATGTTCCATGATACAAACTTTATTGGCATTAATGACATTTTAGAGTGCATGATATGTGTCTGATTATTAATGGTGATATGAATGTGTGTGTGAATGTGTGTGTGCGTGTGTGTGTGTGTGTGTGTGTGTGTGTGTGTGTGTGTGTGTGTGTATGCGTGTGTGTATGTGTATGGGCAAGCATGTGAGTGTGTGGGTGTAAAATGGGGTAGAACCTGCGAGCATTAAACATAAACACAAATAATAAAAACAAACAGAAAGGCAAAAATATTGCCTGAAAATACATAAAAGACAGGTGCTAATAGGAGACCAAAATTGATCACAGCACACATTGCTAAGTGTGAGACATGAATGCAATAGTAAATGATAGTCCATAATATGTCTAATGGTTATTGTGAAATACAATAGATGTAAAGGGGGAGGAGATGCAGAGATAGAGGGTGGAGAAGGGTAGAGGGGTGGTGTGTGTGTGTGTGTGTGTGTGTGTGTGTGTGTGTGTGTGTGTGTGTGTGTGTGTTTGTGCGTGCATGGCTGAGTCCATAGTCCATTCCTTTGAGCTGCCTGCCCTGACGCTGAACCTGTTGCTTTTGTTTGACATGTTCAAATTTGGACGGGGCAGTCGTTGGTGGGGTTTTTCTGACCCATTTCACCCCACACGGTGAAATGTGATGATTTTAACGGTGTTGGGTGGGGCTGAGCTGATTATAAAGTCTTTTACTGATTTTTCTGAGTCATCTGTGGGTTTTCTGGAAGACGAGATTGTCAAGTCAAGTCAAGTCAGTTTTATTTATAAAGCCCATTATCACAAAACCTGGTTTGCCTCAAAGGGCTTTTACAGCATATGACATCCCTCTCACACGTCATATTATAATAACGATAGATGTAAAATTACTAAATGCACTCTATGATAATATTGTGGGTGCTGACAAGAGTTCCATGCATATCGTGGAGGCAGTAGAGGGTTGCGTCAAGCACGATTATGTGGTTAGTGGCAAAACCAAGACCACAATCAGGGCGAGCCAATGGGTAAAGTATCAGTGCAGCCATAGCACGAGCACAACTAAAGGCAGGATCACAGCACCAGCTATCACCACGATCAAGTGCAAAAAGGGAGTAGGAATGCTCTGGAGAGGCAATTAGAGAGAGGCAGTATTGCAGTAAGCGTAATGCAGTAAACAGACATGCATTTACTAGGGACTAGGGACTGGTGTAGGCAACTTGAGCCAACCCTAATTATAAGCTTTATCAAAGAGGAAGGTCTTAAGTCTACCCTTAAAAGTGGAAATGGTGTCTACCTCCCTGATCGAAACTGTAAGATGGTTCCATAAAAGAGGAGCATGGTAGCTGAAGGCTCTGGCACCCATCCTATTTTTAGAGACTTTGGGAACCACAAGTAACCCTGCATTTTCAGAGTGCAGTGATCTTGAGGGTTGGTAAAGAACTATGAGCTGCGACATATAGGATGGAGCCTGATCATTTAGAGCTTTGTATGTAAGGAGGAGGATTTTTAATTCAATCCTGGATTTTACATGAAGCCAGTGCAAAGAAGCTAAAACAGGAGAAATATGGTCCCTTTTCTTGGTTCCCATTAGAACATTGGAGTTAAAAAAGGTAAAAAAAAAAGGAGAACAAAGCCTGATTTGCAGGAAGATGGCGGCGGAGGCAGTGAGTGGTTTGGCTGGCTCCACTCACATGCAAAAATTATTAACTGCACCATCCTTAACCCCACCTATTTAATACCTAAGATTTTTCTCTGGATTCTAAGCAAACTATCACACGGTGCCCTGAATCAGTGTGGTAAAAATAGGGGAAAACCCGATCATCACAACGCTGGCCTGTACTTTCTCGTGTGTGGCGTCCTATTACTGGTGCCTGCTTTGTCCACCTGCAACACACCTGGGACCGCAGCCGACAAAGCACAACACTGTGTGGATAACACTGCAAACGATCCACTTGGCATTTTATCTGGGAATACAACTGAACTTCCTAGGATATGGCTCAGTTGCAATCTTTGCACAAGTCTTTAGGGACGGCCAAGCTCGGATCCTCAAGCCACCATGCAAAACCACACTGAGAAGAATGAACGACAGCTGGCATAAACGCCACACAGCCAAAATGCTACTGTTACTGCTTCTTCTATCAGGGGATGTTTACCTAAACCCTGGACCTATTTTCCAACAAGTGGAACAAGCAACAGCGAAAGACATCACTCCGACGCAGATCGTATCGCCAGTGATTGACTCCCTCCAACCTGCATTGGCATCTTTAACAATCCTGCAACTCACTCCTCGGGCTCCGGTGCCACCGGGAGGCGTCTATGTTGACGGGGTCGGCACGGGCGCTGCTTCTGGGGGTCGGGCGGTGGAGGGGACGTTCCATCGGCAGGATGGTTTGGAAGAGGCACAGACGGGCGGGCAGATCCACTCGGCCGCCGTCGCTGGAGTTGATTCACCTGACGGCCGGGGATCTACATGTGCCATGGAAGCTGCTGGGCTAACGCGGCAGCCAGCGCTGTATCCCGGAGGATCCGCGGTGGACTCAGCGCTCTGCCATCCAGCGCAACCTGAGCGCTCCAAAGACTTTGCCGCTGACACTGGGGTGAGTCCTGATGCTCACAGTTATCCACACAAGCCGATAACCACAGACAGCAATCACGAGGACAAACGTGGGACAGTAGGCAAGTGTAAACAAACACGGAAACAAATGAGGGACAAAATAGCCTCACGTCGTTGTGCAAATTCAAAACAAAGAGAACTCAAACTTTTTCAAACTGTAAACCATGCACAAGTTATTTGGAACCCTGAATCAAAACCCAAAGGCCTGCTGGGTGGTCATATAAATATCAGAAGCTTATTACCAAAAATAGACCAGATTAGGAAACTGCTTATGGAATCTAACTTGGATTTTTTATGTATATCAGAGAGCTGGTTGAATTGTAATATCTCTAGTGATCAAATCAGTGTATTAGGATACTCATGCTATGGAAAGATAGAACCTCAAGCAAGGGAGGGGGTGTTGTAATCTATATAAAGGAGCATTTCAGATGTTCTAACCTTGATTTGAGCATTAACTTAGAGTGTTTGGGACTTAATATGACTCTCTCAACAAATATGAATTTTAATATTGTTGTTCTGTATAACCCTCCTTCTCATGGTGCAGATTTTTACAATGAACTAAATAGTCTTCTTTTTGTTTGTGACAAATGTAATGAATGTATTTTACTTGGTGATTTTAATATTAACTGGATGGTTAAAAGCGAAAAATCTAAATTGAAACCATTCATGGAGAAATTTAAATACAAACAGTTGATTGATAAACCTATGCGCATTACAAGAAAGAGTGAAACACTCATTGATCTGATTTTCACAAACAGGCCAGAGAGAGAGCAGTAAAAACATACAATCTAATCACTGGTCTCTCAGATCATAATATGGTACTAATAGTAAGAAAGCTAACAAAAAAACGTTTAGTTCACCATAGCAAAATTGAAAATCAAAAGACAACAGGAATTCCTAAGTCAAAAATGGCAGATTTTGAATATGATTTATTACAAGTAAACTGGGAAACCATAACTAAGGAGTCAACCCTGAATCACAGTGTAAATAATTTCACTTCAACTTTAGGTAACTTGATAAGTAAACATACAAAAACATGGAAAAGCAGACCAAAGAAATCCTCCCTCCCATGGTTTAATAATGATATCCACCAACTTATCAAAAAGAGCGATCTTGCCCTTAAAAGGTCTTTAGTGACGAAAAACAATACTGACCACCTTACCTTCACCAGTCTGAGGAACAAAGTGGTGTCTGAGCTACGGAAAGCCAAGAGTAACTACTTCCACAAACTAATTGAAGAGGCTAATGGCAGCAGCTCTAAACTGTGGCAGCAGATCCATAGACTAACAGACACAAGTAAACAAAAACACCCTAAAATAACCAGTCTTAAAGTAGACAATAACATAATTTACAGTAATGAGTCAGTTGCAAATATTTTTAACCACTTTTTTATTGAATCTGTCCACGAATTGGCAAGTCATTTTAAATCAACTGACCCCAAGATATCCCCTGAAGACTGTGATAATGCTTCCTTAGATGGTTTTCACATAGAAGAAGTATCCAGTGATACAGTTAAAAAGATTATTGCAAACATGAACAAAGAACTCAACATCGAAGGATATTGATAATTTAAACGCTGGTTTAATAATGAAATACCAGAAATATCTGTTGCTGCCTATCACTTACTTAGTGAACATCTCAATAAGAACAAATACATTCCCAGAAAGCTGGAAAAAGGTTTGCAATAATTACCCCGATCTATAAGTCGGGAGACAAGGACATGGCGAGTAAACTATAGGCCTATTGCCATTCTCCCTATAGTCTCAAAAGTCCTGGAGAAGATTGTTGCTACACAACTGATAGAACATTTGGAGACCAGCCAACTGCTCCATACACAGCAATTTGGATTTAGGTCTAAATATTCCACAGAAACAGCCAATTGCTATCTTATTGAGAGGGTCAAGGGTCTGTTGGTCAGGGGACATGTCGTGGGGACAGTGTGATTGGACCTCAAAAAGGCTTTTGACACTGTCGACCACAGTGTCCTCCTGGCCAAGCTAAAATGTTTTAAAATGTCTGCAGATGCCATTCAGTGGTTTAAGTCATATCTGGAGGAAAGACAACAATGTGTTAAGGTAAATGGGGAGAAATCCCAACTTCTCACCAACAACATGGGAGTACCACAGGGGTCCATACTTGGACCACTGTTGTTCACTATGTACATTAATGACCTGCCACTAAGTTGTCCAGGTGTCAGCTGCCAAATGTACGCTGATGATACTGTCATCTATGTATTTGCTAAAACAGCTAGCAAAGCAGCTGACCACCTGACACAAGCACTTGAGAAAGTCACTCATTGGCTTGAGTTGTCTCATTTAACCCTTAATGTTAAGAAAACTGTTTCTATGTGCATTTCTATCCGCAATAAGCCTGTGTACGACTTGTTTGAGGTGAAGATTAAAAATCAAATAATTAATGAGGTGAATGAGGTCAAATACTTGGGGATTATATTAGATAAGAACTTAAAATTTGATAAACAAGTACAGTACATCTGCAAGAAGGTAAAACCAAACCTTAATTGTTTTCGTTTTATCCGTAGAGACTTGTCATGCAAAGCTGCACAACTCTACATGCACGCTATGATTTTCTCCCATTTGTCATACTGTATCACGTCATGGTCACAAGCTTCTAAAGTCACTCTGAAACCCGTAGTAGCAATATATAAGCAAGCAATAAAAATTATGGACCAAAGACCCATGAGATGGCACCACTGTGGCATCCTGAGAAAATACAACCTTCTTGCATTTGAAAACTTCATAATTTACATTAATATCAGACTGGTTTTTAAATGTCTTCATAACTTTGTATCACCTCTGTTTTCTGCACTGATAAAAAGACGTTTGAGCTCAAGCCAAATGAACACACGAGCCTCCTACAATGGTGACTGCATAGTTCCCAGGTGTACAACATCATTTGGACAATCTGCCTTCTCAGTAAAAGGTGTTAACCTATGGAACACTCTACCCACTCACCTGAAACTGGAGACTGATACAAATGCTTTTAACAGAGGACTAAAAGCATGGTTAAAAGCAAACCAACAATGTTCACATGTATAAATATGGACTTAGTTTAATATTGTTACCAATATCACGGTTGTGATCATGTATTTTGTTTGTCTTATCTCCTATTGCTGGTCATATGCTCTGTGATCTTTGAATATTACTGCTGCGATCATAACATCTGTTTGTTTTACCCCATATTCTTAATCATATGCTCTGTGTTTTTAGAAAAGCCGCCTATGGACTGGTGTTGAAAATTAGCATGTGTGCTATACACACCTAAGCATTGACATCTGGTCTGTCCACTGGGACAGTCTCAATGTACTTGTGATGTCCATATCAAATAAAATAAACTTAACTTAACTTAACTTAACACACACAGCAGTGTTCTGTACCAGTAGGAGAGACCTAAGAGATTTGTTGAGGCAACTGAATAATAGGGAGTAACAGTAATCCAGCCTAGGAGTGACATATGCATGGCAAAAGATAAATTGATCAAATAAAACTCTGCGGTTCCTTACAGCATCAAGAAACATCAAGAAATTACGGGTCATCCACACTTTTATGTTCTTAAGACATGTTTGAAGTCTAGATAACTGATCAGTTTCATCTGATTTCATAGATAAATATAGATGCGTATTGACAGCATAACAATGGAAATTTACAGAGTGTTTTCTAATTATGTTGCCTAGGGGAAGCATATATAAAGTAAAAAGGATTGGTCCAAGAACAGAACCTTGTGGCACTCCAAAGCAGACCTTAGAATGCACAGAGGATTGATCATTGATGTGAACAAACAGGGAACGATCTGATAAGTAAGATTTAAACCAGCTTAGTCCCGTTCCTTAAGGCCAATAAAGTGTCTATGCAGTAAGATTTGATGGTCAGTGGTGTCAAATACGGCACTGAGATCTAATAGGATTAAGACAGAGATCAGACCTTTATCAGAAGCAATCAATAAGTTGTTATTAATTTTTACTAATGCTGTCTTTGTATTATGATGAACTCTGAAACCTAACTGAAAGTCCTGAATAAACTATTATCTTAGAGAAAGTCACAAAGTTGATGAGCAACCACTTTCTAAAGGATTTTAGAAATAAAAGGGAGATTAAATATCAGTCTGTAGTTAGCTAAAACCTCTGGATCAAGAGTGGGCTTTTTTAGATGTGGTTTAATGACAGCTACTTTAAAGGCCTGTGGTACATGGCTTGTTAATAAAGACACATTGAATATATAATCAAGAATTGTCTGTTAAGGGTAAGACTTCCTTAAGTAGTGTAGTTGGGATGGGGTATAACTGACATGTTGATGGCTTAGATGCAGAAATCAAATTAGAGAACTGGTGACGATGAATATGGGAAAAACGGTCAAAATAAATTCCAGGTCATGTTGCCTTATCTAAGCTACCTTTGTCCGAGGTCAGGTCAGTTAAGGGCAAGAAGTGATGGATATTATCTCAAATAGTGATAATTTTATCATTAACGAAATTCATAAAGTCATCAGTAGCACTGTAAATGAGTTGTATCAATTTGGGAATTCTTTAAATTAGTAAGAGCATTCTCAGTTACTGTGATACAAGGTAATGAGGTCAATGCAGAAGGAATCAATTTCATAACTTTAGCTACTGCATCATCAGACAGACATATAGTATAGTAACTCTTGCTGAGAGGCTTGTAATTAAGTAATTAAAAAATGAAAGTTATTAAATAATGGTCTGACAGAGCAGGAATCTCAGGAAAGACTAATAAATCTTTAAAATTGATGCCGTATGCAAGGACAAGATCTAGGGTGTGGTTGTAGCAGTGGGTTGGTTTGGACTGAAGCCAATTGAATCCAAAAGCTTGAAGAAATCATTATTAATATCCATGTGAATGTTAAAATCTCTTTTTCTTGGTTTGGAGTGGATGTGGATCTGCCAGATGGTGGTGCATTGTTCCTGTTCATTGTCTGTGGAAACACTTGTCAATGTGGGGCGGCTGTGGCTCATAGGTAGAGTGGTTGTCCTCTGATTGGAAGGTCAGTGGTTTGATCTCTGGCTCCTCATGTCCTCAGTTTGAAGTATCCTTGGTCAAGATACTGAAACCCGATTTGCTCCCGATGCCGCGTCATCAGAGTGTGCATGCGTATGAATGGTAAGAAGTAGATGTGGGATAGAGAGATATAGAATAGAAAAGTTTTGTATCCGAATAAAAGTTTGCTTTTGTTAGTCTAGCAGCAGAGGGCCGCTATCTTGGTTCTCGCAGTGTCTCGTGAGAATTGCAGTCATAGTGACATCAGCAGTCTCCTCACAGCCCCCCCTGACTGCGGGGTGAATTTAAATGCACACAGTGATCCAATGTGAACAAGGGAGCAGCTGAGCCACACAGGTAATCTATGTAACACTATCTACTGTGAGAAAAAGAGCCAAGAAGATTTTGTGACCCCTGGTGAATGTATATAATCTACACGAGCAAGCATTATCAGTGATCAAAACAGTCTCTTTTGCAGGGTCCATCTCTGACAATATAGTGAATGTCCACTTCTCAAAAAACAAAAGTAGGCCTTTCAGGGGGCAAAACAGTTACCTCTTTTAAAAAACTAAATTAAAATATCAGCAATCCTGAGACAATGAAAAATAAAAAAAAAGTTAAATAGAAAAGAATCGGAAAACAATGTCCTCAAAGAGATGAAAGCATAACATATTTTGCCATGTGTGTTTGAGAAATATCAAAACTTACACCGTAATTGAGGATAATCAAGAATTGAGTTTGAGATGTTCACATTTAGTTGTTTAGTGTGTCCTCAGTGCACTGAATGCCCTAGACAAACTTTTCAGCATCCGCCAACGTCTCACGTGTTTGTCCATCGACCATCACATAGAGCTTGGCTGGGTAGTTCAATCCGTAGGAAATATTCAGTGATCTCAGGCTTTGTTTTACACCATCAAAATACCTTCTCCACTGGTGAAGCTCCGTCAATATGTCCGGGAAGAACATGACCTCTGGCCGGCCACACGTACCTTTTCCTTTAGCCGTGGTTGCATGCATCACTCTGACTTTATCTTGGAAGTTTAAAAACTTCACGATAAGCGCTCTCAGTATCAGGGGCTGGTTGGGCTGGGTCTGACCGGGCAGCCTGTGCGCTCTCTCGATGATGGGCAGTGCCGGGAATGTTGCAGGACCCAGTACTTCAGGCAGCCACTTCTCAAGGAAAGCGACTGCATCATTCTTTTCTATTGTCTCTAACATGTTAACCAGCCGCAGGTTGGATCGAGAGCGGTTGTCAAGTTCATCAGTCATCAGTTCATCCAGTTCATCAGTCCTTGATGTTGCTAATGCATTCATCAGCCTCATCCATGCAACCCGAAAAGTCATGTACATCTCTCTTAACATCTTGAATTGCCTTCAGGACCCAATCGATCTTAGTTGCAAAGAAATTTCTGATCACGTCGAGTTTCTGTGTAACATTCATGTTGTGAGCCGATTCAGCATCCAAGTCATCAGACTGAGGTGTGGGGCTAGCATTACTTGCTAAGCTAGCTAGGCTGTTAGCATCAATATCTTCGTCCTCCTTGGCCGGTGAAGAGTTGGTTATTAGCTTGTTCTTTACTTTTCTCGGTGGCATATTGTCACTGTGGTGCGCTGTGAGGCTGTCACAAATGTTTGGATTTACTACCCCTGAAGTTAAAGGATAATTTACATGCATTTAACCGAGATTCGCCAGAAGCGTCTAGCTCTGTGCCATAGCCACACCCAAAAAATGGTGTTTTGATGATTATATTGACTTTAAGTATATACAAAGATGTCTGTTTTACTCCAATTTCCTTTCTTTCCTTTCCTTTCAAAACAAAATCCCTCTGACAGTGTCTCAATGGAAAGAATCCCATCAGTTGCTGCTACAAGGCATTTTATTTAGAAACATTTGAAACACACAAACAGGGCGGTATTGTCGGCAATGCAGGAGCATGCACGACTTCATTAATGAGTGGAATTTGTGCTCATAAATATGGAAATACAGTACCAATATCTGCAGACAGTGATGCAGCAGCAATGTTGCAACTACGCTGCATGTGTGAACGCCACAAGCATGAAACATGCTGCAGTTCGGTGAGGCTGAAGTCATGCATTGGTGACACGCTCTGTGTGAAATGGGCCTAAGTGCTTGCGACAGGACTGGTTTGAGTTTCTTCAAACATTACACCTCTTATCCAAGAGGCTTCTGCAGTTTTACCAGACTAGACGTAGACACAGAGGATCAGAAGATCATGAGCTTGGTTGTATAGTTCAGGGATTATGGCCTTTTCTGTCCATGGCTGGTGGAAGGACTTGAGAGGATGGGGGACAGAACACGTGGGCAAAGGCACAAAACAAGAGGACAGAGCTAGAAAAGAAAGAAAGGAAGAGAAATAAAGGAAGATAGAAAGAGAGAGTCAGCTTGGGTGTGGTATGTGTCTTCAAACAAACTGGTCGGGAATCACAGACTTAAAACTCTGTGTGAGTGTGAACTCCTACAGAGTCGTTAAGTTCACATTTAAGCTCTGACTTTCAGAGTCCATCATGTGGGTTGTCAGTGTTAGATGGGTCAGGTGTGAATGGGACTTTCACTGTCTGGGAAGGGAGCTCAGAACTGCAAGTGGTGCGTAGGCCACCTCATCTGTTCAACGATGGTTGCTCCACTTTTACATATACCGCTTTCCAGCCACGTTGGGCTGACAGCCGGCATCTGTAGCCCTTGTGGACCCTCACTGTTTTTTTTCCCCACCGATTTAGCATGTTGAATTGGCCGATGTCAAAATATCCTTAATCCTGATTTAAAATGCAATTATTTGTAATTAATTATTGAACTTCATTGATTAATTGCAATTAAAAAATGATAATCTTTTGACAGTCCTAATATTTATATTCTATATATATTCATAAGCCCATCAAAATGTATTGCCATTTAGATTCACTTAGAACTGTCTTACCTCTCAGGTAAGGGGATGACATCTCTCAATGCTCACTGTGGTCCAGTGGACTTTTTGGTGTCGACCTCCAGCACCCTGGCATCCAATTTGCTCAGATGGGACTCCATCCTCAACAGCAGCGAGGAGAGTGCCAACAGAGAAGGAGGGGGAGGTGAAGGTGATGGGAGAAAAGATGAAGGCGAGCAGAGGTTGGAACAGAACAAATACCCCCAGGATTCACAGGGCCCTCCAGCTTGGGAGGAGAGGCCCAAGCATCTTCTGCTGCAATATCGCCTTCACACCACCTGTCAGCTGCCAGGGAGGCTGCTGACAACCCAGTCTGATCAGGGGAGCCACGGGTCCGCTGCAGACTCCTTGGAGCACGGCCTAGAGGATGGCTCCATCTATGACGTAAGCGAGGACCCTGATGTGTGGGTTAGGGGGGGGCCTGTGGAGTTGGGGAGTGAGGGAGAGGCCAGGCACAACAAAGTCACCTCCACAGCCATCTTCTCTGGTGGCAGAGGATACCGCAGGATAGGCAGCTGCTCAGGATCAACTGAAAACACACTGCTGGTGTGGCAGCTCCCTCTAACTCTCAGCCAATGACAGATGAGCATGTCACCTAACTTACCTTACTGGCCAAACAGTCTGCTTGCTCAGTCACTGAAGTGTTACAGCTTACATAGCTAAATGTCTCAAGCAGACTGAGCATCTAACTTATTTTTTTTATCCTGGTTACCATTTGCTTTAACTGTTTTAACCCGAACTGTTTTAACCCGACTTTCCATCAGCATGGGTGTGAAAAGATGACTGAATTTTCATTTTTGGGTGAGCTATCCCTTTGAAGGAATACTGCAATATTGTGGGAAATATGATTTTATTTTGAGATTGAGAACAGAAGGTCATTCTTATTTTTATATCATTAAGAGTTAAGTATAAACCTGAAGTCAGTCATGTGCAGCTTCCATAAGTCTTGTCCTCACAGTGACGTTTGTAATGAGGTTTCCAATATCATCGTGTACATAGTCCAAATCTCTGCTAAACCAAAGACACTGCACAGAAGTGCTGGGTGGATGAATAAACTGCCATTTGTCACGAAATAGTTTCAGCATGCAGCTTCTCAGAAAACCACAAAGTGTTACATTTCTGTTTTATATGGATTACATAAGTGAGAAACATCATGGTTATTTATGAACTATAAAGGTATCTGTCAGTATCCGATCCGTTCCACCTGCCCGATCCGTTCCCTGCATGCGCAAGCAGTACACCATCTTGGACAGGTACGTGCCTCCTAAGCGCTAATGTGGAGAGAAATTAAGCTTGAAAACTAGTGTCCATGCTGAGGGAGCTTGTCTCAGGAAAAAAAATAAATAAAAGAGAAGAGTATGAAAAGCAAAATGCGCATAGCATATAACTGATTACTTATAGATAAAAACAACTTGTGATTAAAAAGATGTTTGCAAGTGAGGAGTTTCACAACAATTATTTAATAATAACTATCTTACCAGTTCATACCAGGGTGAGGTGATTTCTCTGTGAGGCTTTGGGTGCTCAGGTGAGCGTATGGAGGCTAGGCAGTGAAGCAAGCAGGCAGGCAGGCAAGCAAGCGGGCAGGCAGGCAGGAATACAGGCAGGCAGACACACAAGTGGCTGGAGCACAAAGCATGGAGTAGAGGCAACCTCTGAGGCTGTGAGGAACATCTACCACATAGTAGGAGTATTACTTTGGCCACGGATAGGTCTGAGACAGCAGCTGAAGTACTCCACCAGCTCATTAAGAGATTGCCTGCACCTGGCCCAGCCTGCAGGGAAAGACCACGCCCACACTCACACACAAGTCAACTCAAGTCAATTTTATTTGTAGAGCCCATTATCACAAAACATGGTTTGCCTCAGAGGGCTTTACAGTGTATGGCATCCCTCTGCCCTTAGACCCTCACATTACCCAAGGAAAACTCCCGAAAAAGAGCCCCTGTAACGGGGAAAAAAAAGGAAGAAACCTCAGGAAGAGTGGCACAGGATGATGAGGGATCCCTCTTCCAGACGTGACTTCCGGGCTGGACAGACGTGCAATAGATGTCGTAAATAACAAATGAAATGCAATTGTGGCAAAAAGGAAAGAGAAACAGAGAGGGGGGAGGGGGAGAGAGGGGGAGAGAGGCATAGCAATAATGTAAACAGATACATGTCATAATACAATAACGATAGGTGCAAAATTATCAAATGCACTCTATAATGATATTGTGGGTCATTGTGGGTCTATGATGATATTGATAAGAGTCTCATGCATATATTGATACGGAGATGTCCAAAGGCATGATCACAGCATCGGCGCAACCAGGACCAAGAGCACGAGGGGTACAGTATCAGTGCAGCCACAGCACGAGCACAACCAAAGGCATGGTCACAGCACCAGCACAGATATCACAACAATCAGGCACAGCCAGGGTTGCGGCCAGGAAAGCTAGGACAAAAGGGAGCAGGAATGCTCCAGAGAGGCAACGGGATTAGCGTAGTGCAGTTCAACAGAACCAAGGTGGTGAACAGTAAAAAGGATAAGCACTTAATGAGGATCCTAGAGTCATTGATCAGTAATTACGACTTAAATATGAGAGAGCAGGAATAGAAAAGAAAGAAAGAGAGAGGAAGCAGAGCCAGAGTGGCAGGTCTGAATGGACTCAAAACCACCACTGCCGGATTGGGCCGAAAGCTCTGCCACCTCTCCCTCCTCCCCGTCACATGGATGGGGATTTCAACTGAGCACAAGAAACTTGTGCTGTGTTGTTTTTTTTCAAAACTTTATTTATACCAAAGAGGCCTAACAATAATTATTCATGCAAAATATACAAAAGGGTAGTACAACATTTGAACAAGCCAGGGGTCTGACGTCCATAGTTCTTCCTCTGTCTCTGCAGAAGTAGCTTGTTTGACCACACATGTGTAAATCGGATCTGGTAGTAGGTAGCTGTCCAAGATGGTGGAGTGCTTGCGCATGTGGGGATCAGGCAGGCAGAACGGATCGGGTACTGACAGTATCAGTGGATGTGGTTTTTCACTTCAGCCAGGCTAGCTGTTTTCTCCTGCTTTCTGTCTAAATGCCAAACTATGTTCACAACAGCAAATATGAGCTGCACCATGTTCTTACTAAATAGAGAGAGTTTTTTGCTTCCTTTTAAGTACAAACTGTCTAGCAAATTAATAATAATACATTTTATTTATGGGCACCTTTCAGGACACTCAAGGTTACCTTACAGAAACAACAATAATCAAACAGTAAAATATCAGGACCTAAGTAAAACAATATGCAGTTATGGGACATGCGAAGATGGTTAATGTTGCGTTGGTGGAAGGTGGTCAGGGTGTTTTTTTTAACAAACAAGGAGAACTTCAGTTTTATTTCTATTGACTTTGAGTAAATTACAAGAAAACCAGGTTTTAATTTCCAGAAGACAGTCGGAGGGGGAAGATAGGCTTAGGGGACAGATGGAGATCGGTGTAGTCAGCATAGCAATGAAAGGGATTACCACATTTTGTGATAATATGACTGACTTATAGGATGTAAATGATAAAGAGGAGAGGACCCAAACAGAGCCTTGAGGAACATCAGTTGTTACCAGGGAGTGATGTTATCTGAAACTTTTTAACTGCACAAAAAATGTGCAGCTGGAGAAATATGACTTAACCAGGAGAAGCTGATGCCAGTCAAACCAATAGATGGTAATCTGTGATAATGTGTTATAAATAATGAATGATTTTAACCAAGGCTGTTTCGGTGCTTTGAAAGGCACAGAAACCAGTGAAGTGTTCTTCAAACAGATTACGGTCAGAGAGGTTAGTACCTGTTCTCCAACTGCTCTTTCAAGTATTTTGGAGAAATGGTAAATTGGAGATTGGTTGATTGGCAAACTCAACAAACAAACAATGGGATGCAAATAAGTCAGTTGTCAAGCTAAGGGAGAATTCTAACTCCCTTCAAACACAAGGAGGTTAAGGCGGCCCTTATGTATCTGTAAAAATGCAAGGAGCCAGTGATAGGCTGAATGGGTGAACAACAAACTGATATGCCTGCCCCTGAAAGGCAAAGCAAAGATACTTTTTGTGTCCTGGGTGAATAGGAATGTAAAAGCAAGCGTCTTTTAAGTCTGTTGAGGTAAACCACTCTCCTGGAGTGACACTCTGAAGGACATCGCTGTGTTAAGCATCCAAAATGGGAAGACTTTTAGATGCAAATTTAATCTCCTTAGGTCTGGTATATTCCTGAAATAATTGCTTTTCTTTGGTATTACGAAGTATGTTGAGTAGTAGTAGTAGTGTCTTTTTGTCCAGGAGTGTGCTCTCCTGAGACAAAAACTGGGCCTTTATTGTGTCAGTTATCATGGTCAACTTCACCCCTAAAGGCAGTTAGGATGCTTTCAGGTGCTACTGTGAAAATCTGCCCAACGCCGGCCCCTAACCCTGAACATGTGCCCTCAGATTTATATAGGGCTTTAAGGGGGCACTGATCACATGCCACCTCTATTTTTATTATTATATACATTTACTGGCATGACCATTTCAAAATTAAGGCTAATTTTAAAATGGTTATGCCAGTAAATTATAGGCAGGCGCCTTTACTTTGAAAGGGTTTTTACTACTGGTGGCAGGAGAGTGATGGTAAGGATGTCATATAAAGCACAAGTGCCTCTTCAGATCAAAGAACAAAGTTTGTTAAACACTAGGCTAATAAGGGCACAAGGTTTATCAGTGTTTCATGTCATACAGTGTTATTTTGCCTTTTGGGTGGGTTTTCTGAATTAAAGTGAGCATGTGTAAGCTAGTCTAATGCTATGTTAACATTAGCCCAATAAACCAATTCATTCTTAAAAACAGTTAACATTCCATGGCTAAATTAAGTTTGCTTTTAAGAAGTAATGATTGTTGGGTTTTTTTTGCACTATCCACAATATATAAAATGTGGAGAAAGGAGTAAAGCTGCTTTTCATATGTGATTTTCCCCAAAATGTATATGTTTTATAATGAGTCCAGTACTGTGATGTTTTGTTTTGTTTCCTAGCTATTATGGTGTGTTAGCAGTATATTTTAGAGCTACAGTGTTGTGAATAGAGTTTTTTTGAACCATCAGTAAGATGAGATCATAATTCTGCCAGGAACACTACACAGATGATTCTCTCCAGGATCTGCACAACTCAGAAAAAACTTGTGAACAAAAAAAAAGTGAACAAATTGGGTATTAGAACAGTGGGGCTTTAGGTGAGCATCCTGGTGGCTTAATTTCTTGTCGCAGCATCAAAATAACTTTATTGAAATTACTGAAATATCAAAACATATACACTGACAAGCTGAATTTTTTTCAGTACTCAATGTCACAGTATTTATGCTTCAATACTAGCAGAGTTTCTTTCATGCTCATCTCCGACAGCAAGATGATCTAGAGGAAAATTAAATTAGATGCTGCTGTTCTTAGTAGAATTAAAATCTGTGTAATATCCCTGTAGTATTAAACATCAGCATTTTTCAAGGTTTTGTATTGAAATTAGAAATTTGAGTATCATGACAACACCATAAAAATGTCAGCTCCTCTGTTTTTGTGTTGTGTTTCATATCATATAACAAGCTAGTTTATGGGAACAAATTAATCAACTTAGTTTGCTTAATTAATGACATTTTTAAAGTATTAAACATAACAGAAATATATTACATTATCATTAGATCTTACATATGTATATATATATATATATATATATATATATATATATATAATTTACATGAAAAATTGCATCTATTTAATCTATTCTATTTAATTTGTCCACATAAACTCAACATAACAGAAATCATTTTCATTAACTTAAATACTTTATATGGGGGAAATTGAATTAAGTGCAGTAAAATAAATGCATAGTGTTCTTTTAAAGACTCACATCCTTACTTTGTGCTCACAAGATTTAAAGTACCTAAGGCTGTGTGCTAAAGTGTCAATGCCATGGTATGATCCTATCATTTGTTTGTTTTTCAATGTACAGATGGCTTTCATGCCATGAAACAGTTTCCTGTACATATACAACAGTGACATTTCATTGTAATTACCATATTTTGTTCAGTATGCCCTTATCTCTGCTGAAACTACCATCATGTTTTAAAGACACAATGTACAGTACATTTTCCAAGCAGCGGAATGGTAACTATAGGTTAACTACAGTGACATTTCCAGTGGTTGGCACATCTTTGCTGCTATGACCTCAAATCCTTGCTACTTTTTTTGCTATATCTTTCTATTTTTTCGACTCCATGGCCCCTTCTGCTGAAGCATGACTTTTCTACAATAGAGAGGCACTTATCAACATCAGGAAAAGTTTTGTGGGGTTCGGACTGAATGCAGCAGACCACGAGAGGACCTCCACCAATGGCATTCACCAACCCACCAGTTAGACCAGAAGGGAGAAACTAAACCGAAAGCACTGTTCGAAAAGAGGGAGGAGAGCTGGTATCAGGGAGAGGCTGACCTAATTTGGACTAATTTAGAGCTGTTCCTCTACCAAGACTTCTTCTGGCTAATGTTCAGTTGCAGGAGAATAAAATGGATGAGAGGTGATTGAGGCTCACTCAGCAACGGGAAACGGGCTCTCCGCAAATCTTCACAGAGACATGCTTAACCTTTAACATCCCAGAGCAAGCTGTTGCACTGGATGAGAGGACCTTGTTGGGAGCCATAAGGACTCAAGACTCCAATGCAAATTAAAAAAAAATGCACTGCAGGAATTGAACAATGGAATTTAAAAGTAACATGCCCAAAGAACCAGATGGAATCTCCATAGTAGCTGCTGATTTTAATCAGCTCATCTTTTAACCCCAAAGATGTAGCAGGATCAAGGAAAAGTGCAATTTTGTTTTTTAAACTTTGTTTAAAAAATAACTTATGAATCTACCTTCTTCTACCTTCTATTTACAATTCATCTTTGGGAAACAACTATTGCAGCTGCTGTGACCCTCTGTGGCTTATGAAAGGTAAGACTGTAACAATAATAAATTAATTCTCATATAATTACCAAACCAACATTTTAACTCTGGTATAATTTTACTGAGTAATTACCCAATATTTTACAGTCATTCACAGTATTTCTACTGAAAGATCAGTTAATTCCCATATAATTAGCTACGCAACTTTTTTATTTGGCTATAATTTTACTGTGTAATTACCAAGTAATTCCCAAGTTATTCTACTCGTACAACTCGTCACTGTTGGTATTTTACTTTTTAAATTGCTGTAAAATGTGGTAATTTCCTGAGATTACTAATAAAGGCTTACCACCAACATCTTTCCATCAGGCTCCTCTGATCAGCGTGCTGTTTATTGTTGTGATTTCCTCCTGTTGGCCCGGTTGGATCCTCCCAGTTTGCTTTCTAAAACACTGGGTTGTCTCTGTGCAAAACAAATTGTTCTGCAGCTGTCTTCAGGTTTCCTTTGTGTAGAGCTTGTTGGTCTGGTGCTCTTCGAAGACTGGTTTTTATTGGTCTGTGGAGATGTATACGTATCATGGCCTGACACAGGTTTAACCTGCCGGGGGACTTTCTATAGGGGTTAGAGAGCAGCGGGGACAAACACTGCTCTCTGACCTTTATATTTAAGCCATAGTAGCTGATTAGTGACCCTAGTTTCGTTAGTGTGTATATTCCTGGAACATAAGTTTCTTGTGCTCACTTAAAATCCCTGTCCGTGTGACGGGGAGGAGGGGGAGGTGGCAGAGCTTTCGGCCCGATTGGGCAGAGGTGGTTTTGAGTCTGTTCAGACCTGCCACTCTGGCTCTGCTTCCTCTCTCTTTCTTTCTTTTCTATTACTGCTCTCTGACATTCATATTTAAGTCATAATTGTTGATCAGTGACTCTATAATCCTCATTGAGTGCTTATCCTTTTTACTGCTCACCACCTTGGGTCTGTTGAACTGCACTATGCTAATCCCGTTGCCTCTCCGGACCATTACTGCTATCTTGTTTCCTAGCTTTCCTGGAACCTGGCCACAACCCTGGCTGTGCCTGATTGTTGTGATATCTGGGCTGGTGCTGTGACCCTGCCTTTGGTTGTGCACATGCTGTGGCTGCACTGATACTGATACCCCCCGCTCGCCCTGATCGTGGTCTTGGTTGCGCCGATGCTGTGATCATGCCTTTGGACACCTTCCTATCAATATATGCATGAGACTCATATCAACACCCATAATATCATCATAGAGTGCATTTGATAATGTCACACCTATCGTTGTTTTATGACATGCGTCTGTTTCCACTATTGCTGTGCTTCTCTCCCCCTCTCTCCCCCTCCCCTCTCTCTTTCTCTTTCCTTTTTGCTATAATTGTATTTCATTTGTTATTTACGACATCTATTTCCCATCTACAATTCTACAATTCTACAATTTAATTTAGCAGACGCTTTTATCCAAAGTGATGTACAACACAAGGTAGAATTTAGACTTAAGGAAAAAAACCCTTAGTAAGTGCAAAAAGTGCTTCAGGTGTGATTGGTCACAGGTATTGCCGTCTAGTGGCAGAAGAAGTGCCACACAGCCCCCCCACCCCCACCCCCCACTTTTTTTTTTGTTTTTTTTTTAAACCAAAGTAATAACCAGTAGCGATCTCAGCATCTGAGATTCAGCAATCTCAGTATCATTACTTACGATGACAGTCAACATACAACATCGCACAACTTTGGGGTAGATTAAGTCAGATGGTCCAAAACCCAGCACCTAATGATTATCTAGCACTGACAAAGGGCAAAGAGGAGAAGAGTTCAGTTAAGTGCCTAGGTGTTCTCGGAACAATTGAGTTTTCAATTGTCTCTTAAAAGTAGAAAGGGACTCAGCAGAACGCACAGAGTTTGGAAGTTTGTTCCACCATTTGGGAACAACAGAAGAGAAGAGTCTAGCTAGAGATTTAGAGCCATGCTGGGCTGGAAGCACCAGGCGTCTTTCGCATGCAGAGCGTAGTGGGCGAGAAGGAGAGTAGACCTGGATCAGGAATACCAGGTAGGCTGGAGCAGTTCTTGTGATTGTTTTGTAAGCCAAGAGAAGTGCTTTGAATTTGATTCTGGCTGCCACTGGAAGCCAGTGAAGAGAAATTAGCAGCGGGGTGACGTGCTCTTTTGGGCTGGTTGAAGACCAGACGTGCTGCTGCATTCTGGATCATCTGAAGAGGTTTGAATGAGCATGCAGGGAGGCCTGCCAGAAGAGAGTTGCAGTAGTCAATGCGTGAGATCACAAGAGCCTGAACCAGAAGCTGTGTGGCCTGTTGGGTCAGGAAGGGTCTGATCTTCCTGATGTTGTAGAGGGCATAACGACAAGACCGATAAACTGAGGCCACATGAACCTTAAAGGTCAGCTGGTCATCAATCATGACACCCAGTTTCTGGCTGAGTTTGTGGGCACAAGTAGGCTCGAGTCAAGTTGGACACTGATCTGAGTCTGAACAGATGGACAAGCTGGAAAGACCATGAGTTCGGTCTTAGACAGATTTAGCTGAAGGTGGCGTTCCTTCATCCATGTGGAGATATCTGCCAGACACGCTGATATCCGAGCTGAGACCATTCTGTCATCAGGTGGAAAGGAGAGGAAGAGCTGAGTGTCATCAGCATAGCAGTGGTAGGAGAAACCATGGGAGCGGATCACTGCACCGAGTGAGGTGGTGTACAGAGAGAAGAGTAGGGGACCAAGCACCGACCCCTGATGAACCCCTGTCGATAGGCCATGTGACCTAGACACCTCTCCTTGCCATGACACTCTGAAGGATCTGCCTGTGAGGTAGGACTTGAACCACCATAGGACAGAACCTGAGATGCCGAGCTCAGAGAGTGTGGAGAGGAGGAAGAGGGATCCTTCATCATCTTCTACCACTCTTCCTGAGGTTTCTTCCTTTTTTCCCCCTGTTACAGGGGTTCTTTTTCGGGAGTTTTTCCTTGGGTGATGTGAGGGTCTAAGGGCAGAGGGAGGGATGTCGTACACTGTAAAGCCCTCTGAGGCAAACCATGTTTTGTGATAATGGGCTCTATAAATAAAATTGACTTGACTTGACTTGACACATCAGCAGTATGTTGTTTGTTTCAACTAATATTTATATATTGGACTCTAATGAACAGCGTACAGCAAGATGATGAGATATGTAAGGCTAGCACACACACACATACACATACACACACACACACAGAGACAGAGGGAGATAAAAGTACTAGAGAGAGAGTGAGAAAGAGAGAGAGAGAGAGAGAGAGAGAGAGAGAGAGAGAGCATTGCTGTAATCCTCTGAATATAAAGCAGAGTGGCAGTGAGGCAGCCTCAGTGTGAAGGATGGGAGATCAAGTGTTGCAATGTGCTGTGATGACAGATGGAGCATCCCTGGTCATGAGTAGCAGCACCCAGTAGGATGACTGGTCCACTCGTGTTTTGCTGCCTTCTCCTTTCTGTGCACACTCTAACAGGTGGTAAGTGGACTTGAACTGTAATAAGCAGCTTCTCCTGAAGACTCTTGCACTGCTTGCATAAGGGCAGAGTAGGGTGGGAGAGAACTCTGGAGTGTTGTAAAGGCTGTAGAAAGCTTTAGCACACTATTTTAAGCAGTTTTTGTTTGGAGGTGAAACACTTCATTCTTTGTTTAATATTGTTGATGTTGACCTTATGTTGATCAATGACTATTTAGGAAGTAAATTACACACCCTGACATTACTTCATTACCTTTATTACAATATTTCAACCTATTAAAAAAATCACTTGATTTTTGGTTTATTCAGACAGACACTCAGTCGTCCAAATCACAAAGGTGCAACTGGCTTTCAGTGAAATATTTACGCGACAGTTTTGCAGAGTTTGAGTGAATATAATTCATATCAGGATTAAAGAAAGTCAGTCAATTTCATCGTTGTCAGTACTGAGCTCAAAGGGACTGAATGCTAACGTGTTAGTCTGTGGCAGCAGTTTCCACTAAGGGGATTAAGTCAGTGGAGGACATAGAGAAAACAAAGTTCCTTACCTGTAGAGCAAATCACCTTAGTGATAATGATCCATTTCGACCAGTTACTGGCGAAGTCACAGTCCATATCAAAATGAAATGTAATGGATCCTTTTGATGTTCATGGCAGTAGGTCTACTGCAGTGACTGACAGGCAGTCCTTCATTTTTCCTCATACTGCTCCAATTCCTTGATCTCTTTTATGACACCTTTACTTCCTCTGGTGACGCTCCATAAAGTTTTATGAAAACTTGACAATTCCTTGTCCATGTTGCCTTGATCTTTTTTTCTTTATTGAGTCTGTGGGTTTCTCTAGTCAAGTCAAGTCAGTTTTATTTATATAGCCCATTATCACAAAACATGGTTTGCCTCAGAGGGCAGTGTACGACATCCCTCTGCCCTTAGACCCTCACATCACCCAAGGAAAAACTCCCAAAAAAGAACCCCTGTAACGGGGGGAAAAAAAAGGAAGAAACCTCAGGAAGAGCGGTAGAGGATGATGAGGGATCCCTCTTCCAGGACGGACAGACAAGCAATAGATGTCGTAAATAACAAATGAAATACAATCATGGCAAAAAAGGAAAGAGAAAGAGAGAGGGTGAGAGAGGGGGAGAGAGGCACGGCAATAATAGAAACAGATGCATGTCATATTACAATAATGGTAGGTGTGAAATTATTAACTGCACTTTATGATGATGTTGAGGGAGATGATAACAGTCTCATGCATATGCTGATAGGGAGGTGTCCAAAGGCGAGATCACAACATCAGCGCAACCAGGACCAGACCACAATCAGGGCGAGCGGGGGGCACAGTATCAGTACAGCCACAGCACGAGCACAACCAAAGGTAGGGTTGCAGCATCAGCACAGCTATCACCACGATTACCAGGCCAGGATCCAGGAAAACTAGGAAACAACTGAGCAGGAATGCTCCCGAGAGGCAACAGGATTAGCGTAGTACAATTCAACAGACCCAGGCTCTGTGATCGCGAGCCCCAGGTAGTGAGAGTACCACATGGCTATCACAGATGTTAGACTAAGCTAAACTACTGAGGCTAAGCTAAGCTTGCAAATGGCAATGCAGTTGACAGACATGCAGGATTTTCCGATAGCGGCATTGAGAGAAGGAAAAGGAGCTCAACGTATCAGCGGAAGTCCCCCGGCAGGTTAAACCTATGTCAGCCTAACTATGGGCTGGTCCAGGCAGCCTGAGCCAGCCCTAATCATAAGCTTTATCAAAGAGGAAAGTCTTTAAGTCGACCCTTAAAGGTGAAACGGTGTCTGCCTCCCTGACCGAAACTGGAAGATGGTTCCATAGGAGAGGAGCATTGTAGCTGAAGGCTCTGGTTCCTATCCTACTTTTGTAAACTTTGGTCTGAATTCAACATCAGGAAATTACGGCTCATCCAGGCTTTTACATCCTTAAGACATGTTTGAAGTCTAGATAGCTGATCAGTTTCATCTGGTTACATAGATAGATATGATTGCGTATCATCAGCATAACAATGGAAATTTATAGAGTGTTTTCTAATTATGTTGCCAAGAGGAAGCATATATAAAGTGAAAAGGATTGGTCCAAGCACCAAACCTTGGCACTCCAAAGCAGACCTTTGTATGTGTGGAGGGTTGATCATTGATGTGAACAAATTGGGAACGATCTGATAAGTATGACTTAAACCAGGCTAGTGACGTTCCTTTAAGGCCAGTCAAGTTGTTTTCAAGTCTGTGCAGTAAGATTTGATGGTCAATGGTGTCAAATGTGGCACTGAGATCTAATAGGATTAAAACAGAGACCAGACCCGTGTCAGAAGCGATAAATAAGTCGTTATTAATTTTTACTAGTGCCATCTCTGTACTATGATGAACTCTGAAGCTTGACTGAAAGTCCTCAAATAAACTGTTCTATCGGTCTAAAGTTAGCTAAAATCTCAGGATCGAGAGTGGGCTTCTTTAGAAGAGGTTTAATGACAGCTAGTTTAAAAGACTGGGGTATATGGCCTGTTAATAAAGACACATTGATTATGTCTAATAAAAAGTTGTCTAATAAGGAGTTGATGAAGGTCAATGGGGGAGAAATAGTCCAAATAAATTTCAGGCCTTGCTGCCATATCCAGGCTATCTGAGTCCGGGGTCAGGTCAGTTTAGGGCAAGAGGTGATGGATTTTATCTCGAATAGTTATAATTTTATTATTAAAGAAATTCATAAAGTCGTCACTGCTTAGGGCCGAAGGAATACAAAGCTCTATGGAGCTGTGACTCTGAGTCAGCCTGGCTACAGTGTTGAAAAGAAACCTAGGATTGTTTTTATTTTCCTCAATTAATGATGAATAATAGTTTGCTCTGGCATGGCAGAGGGCCTTCTTATACACTTTAAGACTGTCCAGCCAGACTAAACGAGACTCTTCCAGTTTGGTAGAATGCCAATGTCTTTCAAATTTTCGCGATGTTTGTTTCAATTTGCGAATCTGGAGGTTAAACCACGGAGCTAATTTTCTTTGTTTCATTATTTTCTTCTTGAAGGGTGCAACAGTGTCGAGAGCTGATCGCAGTGAGCCAGTAGCATTATCGATGAGACAGTCAATTTGAGAATGACTTATGTTAGTAGTAGTGTTCTCAGTCGCTGTAAGACATGGTAATGATGTCAAAGCAGAAGGAATTAGTTTCTTAAATTTAGCCACTGCTGAATCAGATAGACATCTAGAATAGTAGCTCTTACTGAGAGGCTTGTAGTCGAGTAATAAAAAATTTAAAGTTATTAAATAATGGTCTGACAAAGCAGGAATCTCAGGAAGACTGATAAATCTTCAATATTGATGCCGTATGCAAGGACTAGATCGAGGGTGTGATTGTAGCGGTGGGTGGGTTTATGTACACACTATTGAATCCAAAAGCTTGGAGAAAGCAGAACTAAGGCTATCACTATTAACATCCATGTGAATGTTAAAATCCCCTACGATAATAATTTTGTCTGATTTGAGCACTAAACTTGATATAAGCTCAGAGAATTCAGATTATGGGCCGGGGGCACGGTACACTATGACAAATAGAATTGGCTCTAGAGTTTCCAGGATGTGTGAGAAAGACTAAGAAAAAGGCTTTCAAATGAATTATAGTTTAGTTAGCCTTAGTGTGAATTGCTAAGCTTGAATCAAAAATAACAGCGACTCCCCCTCCTCGGCCAGTGTCCCGTGAAACGTGACTATTTATATGACCAGGAGGAGTGGATTCATTCAGGCTAACGTACTCTTCAGGATAAAGCCAGGTCTCAGTGAGGCATAATAAATCAATATGATTAGTGACTAAATGAGCCTTGGTTGATAAGGATCTAACGTTCAAGAGTCTGCATTTAATTCTCCTGTTATGATGCTGTTTGACAGGAGATGAGTTAATTTTTATGAGATTTTCTTGTACAACTCCCCTTTTGTTTATTTTAGCTTTAAACAAATGAAGTGGTTGGGGGACAGACACCGTTTTTATAACATTTAGATTATGGGTTTGCGACTGTGCTAGAGGAAGCTCAGAGAAGCGTGTGAGACTGCAACTCTGAAACCTGGTCCCAACTCTGGTTTGTCATGGCTTTGGGCCTCTAATAAAATCGGACCAGATTCTTAGAGAGTAGAGCGGCTCCATCCAAAGTGGGATGGATGCCGTCCCTCCGGATAAGACCAGGTTTCCCCCAAAAGGAGTGCCAATTATTAACGAAGCCCACATCATTTGCTGGACACCAATGTGAATAACAATCTTATTGTATTTACGTTTAGCCTTAGCCAGCAGCTTCAAATTTGACTCGACGTCGCCCGCTCTGGCCCCAGGGATACATTTGACTATGGCCGCTGGTGTCACTAACTTCACGTTTCGCAAAATAGAGCCACCAATGACCAGGGTTGTGTCCTCGGTCAGTGTGTGGTTGAGTGGGGAGTACTTATTTGAAACGTGAAGGGGGGGTGGGTGGTGTACCGTGGGCTTCAGCTTACTATGCTTCGTTCGGACAGTCACCCAGTGTCCCGGCTGCACGGGGGTTCCCGGGGGACGGCTAGCAGAGGCTATGCTATGTCGGTCCGCACCGGCTACAGGGGACTTGCTAACTATCGCAGCTAAGAGGGATTTGTCACGGTGCGGAGCCGCACTTCCAGATCGCTAACAAACTACACTTGTTACAGGTACCACTATCACTGAAGGAGGCAGAGGAGTAACTAAACATCTGACACACTGAGTACGAGAGAGCAGCAGAGGGAGAGGAGCAGGGAGAAGCCATCGCTAACCAGAACTAATGCTAACGAAGCTAACCGGCTAACAGTGAGAGAGCGGCTGTGAATACACAGGGAAAACCGCTGAAAGGCGGAGACAGCAGTGAGTGATTAAGTAGAACTTATTTGAGTTTTCAGTCACAGACAGATAAAAGCAGTCGAAGTAAAGAACAAGTTAGAAGATTAGCTGGGAATCGCTCGTAGGAGCAGCTCAGAGATGCTACCAGAGGCACAGACAAGATGCACCGGAAGTGATGTAACACGCTTACCCGCTGTACGTCAGCACGTCGCAAAGTGTCGCATCATACCGAGTAGTTAATGAGTACTGAATCATTACTTAATTCTAAAATATTTTAATAAATAAATATAAATAAATAAGGTTATGGACTAGAGAGGCACATACAGTAAGACAGTAGATTCTGTTCAGATTCAGAGCCCAGTCATTCAAAAATTAAAAAAAAAAAACAAAACAAAAATATAGGCCTTTCAGTTCAATGTGTGTCCAGAGTTCAATGACTTCACCTCTCTTAAAGTTTAGTTCCTTCAAAGTCCTGGTTATTCAGTCTATCCAAAACTCAGTTCATTCTACTACACACTATGGAAGGAGGGGACTCTTCATTAAAAACACCCTTACATATGAACAGGTTGAGAGGAATTTATTAATTTACATTTTAGTTCTGCTGTGCAACATTCTCAAATAAAAATATCGTACTGATCTTATCTGAAACAGCAAGGTGAACTAACTTCCCCAAGATCTTAACCAATGACCTGCCTGTCTGTTGTACATGGCACGATTTATTGAAGAGAAGGTAAAACTGAAATAAACACAAATACTAACACAGGTAAGTATAATTTACCTGTAAATTATCTATATAAATATAGATTTAACAAATACAAGCACAAAATGACAAATATAACTATACATAAGTAAATGTATGTTAGTTTCTTAAATAAAACATACTTACTGGCAATACCACAAAAAGCAAGCAGCGGAAAGGATGACTGAGGTTTGCAAACCTCATCTGCCCTCAGCAACGAAACAAATGGCTACCCTTGCTTTATAAAGGAAGTTATCTAACCAGACCCTTTCAAAATAAAAATTTAAAATGAATCTCTTTGCACATCTTATATATGTTACACATTTATCTGTTACATTATGAATATCACAATCACGTTGAAATCATAGACACCTTAAGTCACAGCTAAACCTAATAATAATCAGTTATTATTTCCATAGCAAATGTTTTAAGTTGAAATACATACAGGAACAGTTAGTTCCTCATTTGTTCCTCATCAGTACCCTTAGTCATTATCAATTAATGAATTAACTAATGATTAGTTACTGTACGATGTTTGCCTGGGAGTTACTCAAGAACTGACCTTTAACTAATGATTAGTTCCTCATTCGTTCCCCATTAGTTCCTCAGTAACTATTAATTTTTCGTGTACCTTATTGTTAGTTCCTCATTCGTTCCTCATTAGTACCTTATTAAGTAATGATTAGCTACTGTGTGTTATATATAATGTGTTATATATAACCTTGTTATATATTATGTTTCTCCTGCCTGGCTCTAATCCACTTCCATAGCAACCACATAGTTGCCCTGAAACAAACACATTTTTCCCTTTAGGCCACAAACAACACTTATGTCCCTAGTTACCGAAAATCATCTGGAAATAACTCCTCTCATGAACACTGGGTTATATATTAAATGCACAATATATTACGTTTTTCACAGTGACTTCACAAGTGTCTCTGTGGGAAACAGACTAGCTAATTCAAAACAGCAAAGTACTACACATTACACAAGTCCACTGGCATTAGCAAGTTAGCTTACACCCCTCGATCCCCAATCACAAAAGAAAAAAAATCACACACTGCTTCTCTGACCAACACATGCAAGCAATATACTGAGCTTTGTGTTCAACTCTTAAAATTCACATAACACTGAAGTTAAGGCATATTTTCCATTGAATGTATTTAAAGATGGATGTCATACCAGTTCCCTCAAAATGAGGATATCCATAGGCCAAACTTAAAACTCAAAGCACACGCCAAATATAACTTTTTTCCAAAAACGGTTTCTGTCACTCAAGGTAGTTCTCATCACTCTGATGTTTGTTCGTTTGTTTTTATGATGAGTTTGGTTTTAATGAGTTATTAAATTATACAAAAGGGTGCTTTCCCACAGTGATTGACAGCCGTGACAGCCACCCATGCGCTTGCATTCAATTGGGCTGCTCATGACTGGTCGGAGTGGTGTTTTGCTGGGAACTCCCCACCCCACATATCGCTACTGCGCAGATGCAGGCTTTCAATGACAATGACCTCGCAAGATGACAACGCCCATATCCCAGAGATTTTAACCTCACTTTAGCATAGTGGGGGTAGTGGAGGCGTGTTGTTCATCTTCATATACAGGCTATGATATTTACCCACTTGTGATATAGAACAGAAGAGACACACAAAAGAAAGCAAATTGCTTCTCTAATCAACACATGCAAGCAATCTACAGAGCTTTATGTTCAACTCATAAAATCTGATATTACACTTAAGTTAAGGCATACTTACACACCTGTGATATAGAACAAAAGAGATACACATGTTAAGCTTGCATTCACTTCACAGCAGGAGGATTTATTCTTCCTCTGTTGCCATAAGCATTATTCTTTAACACCCAAGCTCAATGAGCCACCTAATGACGTAGTGTAGTAGTGAGGTTCTGGCTTCGTATGAACTGAATTTACATACATGAGTAAAGAAATAATTTAAATATAAATGACAAATGATTTTTAAAAAATGACATTTGAATGCAATCCAGGGTTTTTAGACTTATCATTGTTCTGGCTTTAGGGTTGCACTCAGGGCCCTCTGTCAGTTTAAGTTGACCATGATGACATACATGAAAATCAGTTGCTGCTTGGGAGGTAAGAAAATCAACACTGTTCAATAAAGGCTGAATCACGTTCTTTGATCCCATGGGAGTTTGAGGTATGACATATGTGGAGTATAACTGGAGCTGTGATGTTGGAGGCTGACAGCAATGGTGCTAAAAAATAAAGTGACAGTGTCCGCTCAGGTGCTTTCTGGGAGCACTATTTTCAGCCTCCTAAGGTGCGCTTGGTCTGACAAATCTTTTAGGTGCACTCACATTGATGGTGGCTGATATAAGATAGAGCATTTGCATTAACTATTTGTTTATTGTCTTTTAGTTCTGACTTTTTTGTTCTATGAGAGTATGCCAGTTATTGAGCCCGTGGGCAAATGCAGACCAGCGCTGCGCTCAGCCCCGACAAAATGTAGCAAAACATTTATTTAAACAGAAACAGAGGTGTGTTGAGCAGCCTGTTATGTTATGCAAGTGCTCTACCTTTAAATTATGCAACAAAAAAATCTATGTACAGCAATTGCTGATTGGATACACCTCTGACACACCTCCGACACACCCACCAAAAAAAGGAAAACATACTTCAAAGGACACTGCACACAATTTCACACCATTTTGACAAAACATGTCATTCAGGGAAACGTAACAAAACAGTGCATACCATTTTGAGGGTGAAAGTGATCCTGATTGTACTGTGCATGTGCTGTACCTAAATAGTGTTACATCATTTGAAATGATTAATTCTCCTCTTTTGAACCTCTTTGAAGAAAACGTCAGAAAGCATTTCATCTGCTTTAGAAAATATGCAGTAATTTAAAATATATGTGAAAATACAATAATATTGCTGTGTTACTATAGATCCAGATACCAGTAGATTGCAAATCAAAAGCAAAAGCAAGGAAAGTTTGTATCAAGGGCATTCAGATGTTTCTGCAGCCTAGTGATGTGGCTTCAGAGTAGGAGGGATGTCATCTCCATAACCTAATGCTGTGTGGAGATTTTTCCCTTCAGGGATAGAAAGCCCATTGTCTAACTGTGACCCATATTGCTTAAGGTAAGCTGTACTTTAAAATGATTAAAGGCTTGTGGCTGTTAAACCACATGGTGCATGGATTTTAATCCCAGAGCAGAATTCACTGATTTCTGTCTGTGATCTTGGGAGCTTTTCTCTAGATTTTTAAATACAAACTAAGCTTTTTTCCCTCCTACAATAAAGCACAGAGCTGGAGCCCTTCCACTGATGGTACATGCAGCACTGACACAGTCAACAATGCCAGTAAGCAGGTGGATGTCCTCCAGGTGCAGCCAGTCCTGCCTTTTACTACTGCAATAAAAAATGCTTTATTCAAAGCATTAGGAAAGGAAAAGACTGGGGAGACCTAATTTTGTTTTAAGTGAAACATCTCAACAGCTATTGGATGAAATGTGATAAAATTTGGTGCAGACATTCATCTCTCCTGTTAGGATGAATTGTAATTTCTTAATCACCTGACTATTGTGGGGATTAGGCCTTAACACAGGCCACCCATTTTGTGATTAGGCCTCATGCAAGGGTCAAAAACTGTTAAAGTATGGCTGTCAGAAATAATGAATTTATTAAGATTATTAAAAATAATAATATTTTTTTTCCCATTACATTTTTTAATTTTCCACATAACAAGGAAGACAATGAGAGCAAAAATCCACATGACATACAGAAACAACAAAAACAATAATACACAAAATGTCCAGAAAAGACAAGGAAGGTCCCTTTCTCCCTGTGGGGAGGGGACACAGCATTGGTACAGACTATTATTTTTATTATCGTACATGCACAAGCATACTTGCATAATATGGGATCAATCAGATGTAGCGGTTATTAATAACTACGTTAGAATTTGGATTTTGCACTCATTAAAGTAAAAGGGGCACCATTCTCCATTCAGGAGAAAATTAAATCTTAAATTGTGACAGTGTTAAGACATGTCCTTACTTTAATCAATCTCATAATCTGTACCGTTTATCCTGTATACATTGATCTTCTTTCTCTCATGAAATAATATCCACAGACAACGACTTGGCGATAAATGAGAATATTTTATTTAGACTAATAAAATGATGAGTAAATAGATGAAATAGTATGACATATAAAAGGGCAGTGAACACATGAAAGGGAACCTAAATGATGTATGTTCAGGTGATGTAAATGATTAATTATGGATGATAGTGGGGGAAATACGTGACCGTCTAAAGCGTGGATGCGCACTGAACGGTGACGTAGAATTTAGAAATTTGGCATTAAAGCTTCGCTATACGACATCAACTCTGATCACTAGAAGATGTTATTCTACCTACTTTTGCCGACTTGATTAGACTTCTCCGGGGAGGTCCAGGTCCTCGCGTCACTCCAGGGGAGAGCTGCGGCGCGTCTTCCAGACTAGGTGACCCGTTGAAAAGCGGCGGCGGCCGGGCACGTGGAGTTGGTGTACGGCGGTCTTTAACTGGCCTCGGTGTTCGCCTCAGCAAACCGGTAAAAGTCTTTAAACAAAGTCCTTAAGGGCAGGCAACGGATGCTGATCATTTGTGCAGCAGGTGTTGCTTCTAGATCCGTGGCTGAGTTGATAGCGAATCGCGGAGTGTCCTTCGCAGTTAAAACTCGCAGAAATAATCAAAAGTAGTCCCATTGGTCTGAGGGAGTCACTTTAAATTATTAATTTGAGTTTACTTAAAACGAATTACAAAAGTGTCTTTACTGACCAAAAACTGGTATAAAGAAAAGCGTCAAAGAGATTTAAAAAGAAAATGGCTTCAAAAGTAAAGTTCTGCAAAGCTCTGATGAGCTGTTGCGGCTCCGCTTATAAAATTGAAGAAAAGAAAAAGTTGCGAGCGTGGATACACGAGACGCGCCACGGTAAAAAGGAGCGAAGAAAAACTTCAGCACATCTGGAATTAGTTTCAAAAAGACCTAATGTAATTTAGGAGACATTTATGTGTCTGTACTTTATGACGAATTACGCGATCTAACCCGTGGTGTATAAATTCACGTATCTTATCACCACTATAGTCTCATCACAGTAACTTCAAATACATGTTAGGAGACCTAAAGGCAATTTATAACGTAACACATGATTCTGAAGATCCTTTGCTCAATTCTGTTAAATGACCACACATAACGTAACATTGTACCATGGATCCTAACAAACTTGGTGATTACTTAGATATAGGATTACTTTTAAACATTATACAATGAATGCAAAATAAGATGTAACTATAAAGTTGGTTATGAGATTAATGATAATCAAGGTCACTTAGATGGCAATAGGGCTCCATCACAAAAAGTGAATAAAACATGCTTTTACCTAAATCATTCAAATTAAATGATAAAAGAATGGGAGTTGGTCCTACTTCTTCATCAAAGTACAAACTCTTACCTACAAAGAGAAGGATTAGAGAATTAAGTTAAACTTTAACTCACAACCTAGGTCCAAGCGATTCTATCAGATGTTAGTCTCAACACAAGGATTTATAATGACTTTACAACATGTTCTGCCTTTTGTCATCTCAGCAGGGGGGCAATGAATGATTGTTGCTTCATGTGCCTGAGTGACCACTCAGGCACATGAAGCAACAATCATCTAGCAACAATCATGTAAGACATCTGAATGACCAGGAGGTCATTCAGATGTCTTACATCCTGTGGTATGCTGGATGTGGCCTCAAGAATGCCTATCTCCCACGCATCTTGTGATGGAAAGGGCCAAGTACTTATACAAGTACTGACACTTTCTATGGCTTAAAAGCAGAATGTGTTTGCAGATGCCTACATGGAGTATCACTTAAGTTAATTAACAACCCTCTGTTGGATGTTTTGGGTTGTAAAACAGTGTCTCTTGACGTGTCCCCCACTTGCCCAGGGGACGCTGAGCTCTGGAGTTCCTCAGAGGAAAAATGTAATGACCACGCCAAGGCAGTCCACTACACAGATTGTTATTTTTATTATTCAACTTTCGTCTTATGATAGTCCATGAAGCAGCTAATTTACTATAGTCACTAAGAGTCGAGGCTGTACTCTCTATCGATAGTAAGTCTAAAAAGTCCATGAGCCAGTTACTATGTATGTTATAGCAGTCTGGTTTGTGAGTTTTCCAATTCATGAGTATTGTCCTCTTTACAGACAAAAAAGCTAAAGCAACAATGCATTGTGTAGTTTTTGAATGTGAAATGTTCATCATATTTCCAAGTATACATACAACAGTGCATTTAGTTATATGAAAATTTATTTATATCTGTCCCACCAAAGCCATGCCAGCACTGTTTTGAAGAATTTGGGTCAGTTGTATTTAATTTGTATGGCGTCATATATGCCCTGTGGATAATCTTCATTTGAATAATTTTATAGCTGACACAATCAGAAACTGATATTGGATGCTTCAGTTGGCATTCCACTGCACTGCCGTGAGAGATGAGCAAATGTCTTGCTCCCATTATAATTTGGTAGAGGTAGTGCTGTCAGGGAGGGCCAAAATTAGCAACATATAATAAATTATCATTATTATTATTATTATTATTATTATTATTATTATTATTATTATATTATTGTTATATATTGAAGAAACAGTATCAAGGACAATTTTAGATCCAGGTATGATTCCTTGAGATATGACTTTTTAAAAAAAAAAAAAACAGATCTCAGCTGTAAATACTGAAGAAATGTAGAATCATTTAAACCAAACTGGATTTTCAGCTCATGAAATTGTATAATATCTCCATCCCTTACAATCTGACCAAGTGATATTTTGTTTTTACTCTCTGCTAATGTTATACCTCCTGCAGTTAACAGTGTATTATTCCATATAGGACAATTAGGTAGGGACACACCATTAACTGCTAATCATTTGTGTACTGCCTTTGCAATTTCACATGAAAATTCAATTGGATTGGATGGTTTATTGACTTTAACATCATATTTAGGATGATACCATAACAACATTAGTGAAATTGATTTGTTTTATTGTAATATGGTCTTTTTTCTAGCCATTCACAGCTACCTGTTACATGTAGATTTTTTTCATTATATGCCCAAGACAGTTGGAATCTTACATTATATGCCAAATAATCCTTCCATCTATCCATCCATTTTCTTCCGCTTATCCGGAGAGGGGTCATGGGGCAGCATCCTAAGCAAGAAAGCCCAGACTTCCCTCTCCACGGCCACTTCGTCCAGCTCTTTCTGGGGGATCCCGAGGTGTTCCCAGGCCAGCTGAGAGACATCGTCTCTCCAGCCTCCTACCAGTGGGACGTGCCCTGAACACCTCACCAGGGAGGCGTCCGGGAGGCATCCTAATTAGATGCCTGAGCCACCTCATCTAGCTCTTCTCAAGACTGACCAGACTGGACCTTTATAGGAAAAGGTGGCTCATTAAATTCTTAAATATAGATTACCTAGTACTATTTCTCCCACGGTCCACCTAGTTAGTGGCACTAACAGTTCAACTCGTTTTAATGAGCCTAGCACTAGAATATTATTAAAACAAAATCAGACCGCTTAATTTAGGCCACATAAACAAACAGAAGGGGACTGGAATATAACGTGCTATATTTTACTTTCCTTTACGGTGATTCAGTTATCACTTAAACAGTTCGGCACTGTGAGGTAGCCTATTAAATTAACAAAAAAGTAGGATAACTCACATCAGTCTGTCAGTGCACAATTAAAAATAATTATTAATTATGTTAAATAATGTGGCTTGATTAACATAAAACCACCTCATGGGGTACCACTCCCGGAGAAGGAAAATGATAGCCAATCAATAAAATCAGTCTCATAAAACTATCAATGTGGAAATCTGATATATAATTGAAGTAATTATTAAAACCAAAACTACCACATTAATAATAAAGGGTGGATGATTTCTCTTGGCATAGTAGTTGGCGATTTACATACCTTTGTACAACACTTAGCAGATAGAAAGTATGATTACAAAAACATTCCAAAAAGAAAGGAAAAACAAAACAAACACACAATGTGTCCCAACTATTAATATAAACAGGTATGGATGTGTAAATATGTGTGTGTGTGTGTGTGTGTGTGTCTGAGAGAGAGAGAGCGAGAGAGAGAGAGAAAGAGACAAAGAGAAAGTGCCTGTTGGTGTGAGCATGAGCACACCAAGAGGCAGAGGAGGATTGACTAACAACAGAGCCTCCAACGAGATGCCATATTAAAGATTGCTGCAGAGCAAGAGAAGGAAGGCCTTAGCTGACCATGTCGTCGGTCAGACAAAGGAACGAAGAGAAGGTGGGAACTTTAAGTTCCCCCTCTGTGTGCTTCCGTTTAGAGCCAGTTTCTGAGTGCATGTATGTGATCTAATATGTGTATAAGGTGCTTTGGTTAGTAAAAAGGATGTTTAGTTGCAAGCAAGACCCTGTCTGTGTGAGGCATTAACAAACTAAATTCCAAACTAACCAATAACCCAATAACAAAGAGATCACAACAATGACTCATTCAATAGCATTAACATCAATACATGTTACACATGATATGACAAAAGAAGTAAAAAGTCTTGCCCAGCCCGTACTTATGTGCTAATGCTATGCCCAGATGTTCCTTGCCAATCCAGGAGTGGGAGAAGAGTTCTTTGGGTTGCTGGCTAAAGAAAAGAGGGTTCCGGTTCAGTCCTTGCTGTGCAGTTCAAGGATCCAGGGGGAGACTGGCCGGTCCTGGTGTCCTTACAGAGACAGCAGTTCAGTGCTATGTCGGTTCTGTTCACCTTTTGGCTTGAGAGGTTAGCTGTGGCTATTTAACTTCTGTAAAGTCTCTTGAGACTCAAAAAGCAGAGCTAAGACAAGGCTGCAGCTCCTGCTGTGAGCTTAGGTGTGGAAGGAAGGAAGGGTAGCATTGGTCCTCCAGACCTGCAACCTTCCTCGGAGGAGGTTTGGGAGTGAGAGCCAGAAGAATAGCAGATGCTTCTCTTCTTGGCTTGGTGACATCCTGGGGGGTCACCGTGGTGAACCAACCATGCCTGGAGATGAAGTGTGAAAGATGCAATACCCTGGGGGTTGAGATATATGGCTGTCCCTTTGCTTAAGAGAACAGAGGACATGCAGTCTCAGCCACCATTTTCCAGTGGAATTGGACTTACAGGAAATGCCTTCACATGTCCAGTTGAAGTTGCACAAATTAACAAATCATCTGTGCAGCCCTGTAAATCCCAACACTATTCATCTTGCACCATCATCAGGTCAAAATTGGAACTTGTTGTTTAGGCAGCCTTGGTGGCCTGTTTCCTTAAGGCACTGCTTTGCTTCAAATAACAGCCTCACGGAGCCAACTAGCATGGCTGTGGACTCTGAGTTTTATTATGTTTCTGTCTGTGCCAGTATTAAACAGATTCATGTGCTCAAGGTGTTGGTAAGTGTATGTTTTATGTAACTTTTGTACAGAGCCATGCTAGCTGTTTCCTCCTTCTCTCAGTCTTTGTGCCAAGCTAGGCTAACCGTGTCCTGATACAAGCTCTGAACTTATCGTATGTCAATTGCCCTGTTTTGTCTGGTCAGGGTGGATCACGGGATTTCCTGTATTCTTTCTCTTTTTATCTGAAAAAAAAATCCCTGATGTTGAGAGGAGAAAAGATTTTGCCCTGTGTATGGAACTGAGCTCTATATTTCCCACTCAAAGCAGCTTTTCCATTGCCAGATATCCACCATTCCAAATGCACACTGTAACAGCGCCAACTGAACAGTTTTTGTATTCTTTCAACTTGCTGGTGATGTGTTTGAGTTTTTTATCTGACAGCAGGGGAGACTCTGCCTTCTATAACGAGAGAAATGTACAAAGAGGAAAGCCACTTGGCTGCATGAGACAGCTTTATCTCCTCCTGCAAAGACAACACAAGACATGGAATACCAAACACTTGTGAGTTCACAGCCCTCCATAAAGGCTAGATTTTTGAATTGTTCTCTCTGTTTTTGTCACATTAAAGTAGGGCAAAAGCAGCCATAGTGGGGTGCGGAACAGTGGTATCAGTCCTGTATATCTCATTTCTCTAACCTTAATCTCATTCCAAAATATGGTTTCCCTCAGTTAAATGATTGCTTTTTGTTGTTTACAGAGGACATTATGAATCAGTTACCATGTCGGAGTGCTTTTTTTGTGTGTCATTTCAGTGTTATTCTGATATGCGTTAATCTCTCTGCCACATTGTTTGTGTGTGCCTGGCTGTTTGGATGAAAGCTGGAGGAAGGATTAAAAGGAAAAACATGGGGAAAATAATCTGGGGGCAAGCTGACGTCATGCAGTACAGACCAGTGCTGTGGAGGTGAGGCTGATGGCAGAGGGCATCAGAGCGCCTCCAGCACTACTGCTGTTCTGCAAGGTGCCCTTGGTTTTGGTCCCAGTCCATGTGTCAGGGGGCAGCTCACACTCACACACACACACACTGTAAAGAATACATCTGGGCAGGGCTTTGTCTCAGTCATGCACAAATGAGAGCACGTGTGAAAAACATCTTTTCATATGTGTGCATGCGTGCGTGCGTGCGTGCGTGCATGCGCGCACGTGCATGCATGAGTGTGTGAGCTGCCCCCTGACACATGGACTGGGACCAAAACCAAATACACCTTGCAGCACAGCAACCTGGTGGTGCTGGAGGCGCTCTGATGCCCTTTGTGATCAGCCTCACATCCGAAGCACTGGCCTGTATTGCATGACATCAGCCTGCCCACAAATTCTTCTATACACATGTGCAACAACCAAAAAAACATGGTTATATCGTGATTAATTATATCTATGTAACTGATGATTGACAGCTTGGATTTCACATGTAAAAAAAAAATGCCTGGCATGTGAATTTTCCCTCATATAAATATTCCCAAAAGCTACCTAAAACCATATGTGAATTAAACATGTGTGGAGTGTTGTTTCATAAATGATAATTAATCATAATTAATAATAATTTCATAAATGATAATTCATAAATTAAATGATAATTTATGAAACTAGCATCAAGAGGAGACATCAGGAAAGCCTACAGAGAGACCTCAACACCCACAACATAAAGTTATATGGAAGGTGATCCATACCCTCATGGGCCACATCACCAGATATGTTTGCTTTGAACACTTCAGTTAAGAGCTGTCAAATGTGCCCTGCCTGCACAGGACCAGCCACTGTCAGTATCACAGCAGATGGAAGAAAAACCTTGAAGAGTGAATTCGAGTAACACTGTTGGGCCTGATTACAACCGTGTACTGAGGGCGTGCAAACTAGTCAGCTGATGTTATCATTGACATTTTAACATATCACTGTCTCAAGAGAATGTTTGCACCAGCTGTTCACCCACACCTGCAATTTCAGACATGGAAAGAACTCTTTTTGTGAAGATTGCAGATGACTATGGGACACTGACTGCAAAATTGTGAACTTGTGAAACAGCAACATTTCTTCACAGTTAGCTCTAAAACATGATTAAAAAGAGGTGTGAATCACATTTAGAGCAATATTTCTGAACATTGTCAGATTTATTCTTTCATGAAAAAATATGTTCAATATATGTTGGTGTAAAATAAAAAAAGGTTTAAAATAAAAACCTAAATGTTAAATGTTATGCTATCTCTAAATGTTATATGTTAAATCTAAATCTTAAATGTAAATGTTATATGTTAAATTAAAATATTAAATATTAAATCTAAAGGTAAAATTTTGATTTAATATGGCATACTGTATCCTGCAAGACATATTGTATATTTTCATGTGTGAAATTATGTTCTTCAAGTGATTAATACATACATTATCATAATGTTACACATTCATGTTGTAGACTTGCAATTTGCATTAACCTATTTACACGCACTGCTTAAAGCACAGCAACATGTAAATGTAGCGGCTGGTGTAAATACTGCTTCTCCTGGGGATTATTGTATATAAGCCGTGAACTGTGTGAGCTGTTGGTGTGTTTATTAGACAGGCAGAGGTCAGGGTTAGCTTTCCATTCACTGGTGACAACACTTGTGGACAGCTGGCCTTGATGGATGCAATGATTTATGCGCTTTGCAACTTTAACAGCACCGACAAGTGACTGTTAATCTAACACACAAGAGTCAGAGTGTCACAAAGAAATGCAACAGCAGCAACAGATGTACATTCCTGCTAAATTTAATCCCATCCTTTCCAAGGGATAGAGTCCAAATATTCAAGTGTCTGGCAAAAAATGTGGGGCACTTCAATGGAAAGCCTCTACCAAATACTACCGCTATGAACACAGCTAAGGATATTTTTTTTGTTGTTGAAAGTTTGGTTCATTTCATCATAGTAACTACAAAGATAAAGATAACATGGAATAATTATCAATCTGAAGGTTAACTTTTTAAATGCAGTTTTCTCTTTGAGCCACTTCATTCAACACAGTCTGAAAGACTCATATATTGAATATTCTGTATAATTCTGTAATCCTGGGAGCTGTTGTGATCTTGGGAGCTGTGTTGTCAGGAGTGCTAGCTCCTGGTATGGTCACCCAAGGTAAAGAGGTCCCAGGGGAGTGGCCACCCTAAGAGCAATTCACCAAGACCCTGATGCAACCATTGCAACCCCTTCCCCCAGGAGCCAGACCCAGGGGGGAGCTTGAAGGCGAGCGTCTGATGGCCAGGCCTTTGGCCATGTGACCCAGTCGGACTCAGCCCGAAGGATTGACATGCTGCCACCACCCCGTGGGCACACCACCTGCAGGACTGGAAATCAGGGCCGGGTGCATTGTGTGCTGGGCAGCAGACAGGGGCGGGGCCCAGGGCATGCTGAACCCTGGCTTTGTAGGCCAGCTTTGGGGACATGGAACATCACCTCTCTGGCGGGGAACAAGCCGGAGCTTGTGTGGGAGGTGGAGCGGTACCAGCTAGAACAGGCTTGTCAAACTGGTCCACAGGGGGGCCGGTGTGGCTGCAGGTTTTTGTGCCAACCAACCAAGAGCACACAGTTTGACCAATCAACTGTCTGAAGACGGAGATCAGTTGATTAAATGAGTCAAGTCTGGTGTGCTGCTACTTGGTTGGAAACAAAACCTGCAGCCACACCGGCCCCCCCTGTGGACCAGTTTGACATGCCTGAGCTAGATGAAATTCAGCACGCCTCCACTTACAGCTCTAGCACTGGAACTGTACCTGTGGAGAGGGGCTGGACTTTCTCCTTTTCCGGAGTTGCCCAGGGCGGGTGTGGGGATACTTACAAGTCCCCGGCTGCTTGCCGCTATGTTGAAGTTCTCCTTGGGAACGATAGGGTTGCCTCAATGGGGCTGCAAGTCGGTAAGAGGAGATCTCTGCCCGTTGTTTGTGCTTATGCACCAACGGTTCAGAGTACCTAGCTTTCTTGGAGTCTCTGGGCGGTATCCTGGAAAGTGTGCTAACTTGGGACTCCATTATTCTCCTGGGGGACTTCAACAGGGGTGTGATTTGGAGTAACGGCATGCCCGATCTGAACCCGATAGGTATTTTGTTATTGGACTTCTGTGCTACTTCTGTCCAAACGAACACATTGTTTGAGCATAGGGATGTTCATAAGTGTACTTGGTACCAGAGCTCCCTCAGCCAAAGAACAATGATCAACGTTGTGGTCATATCATCTGATCTGCGGCCATATGTCTTGGACACTTGGGTGAAGAGAGGTGGTCACAAAAGCTAAAACTCAGGTGTGGGAGGAGTTTGGGGAGGCCATAGAGAAGGACTTTTGGTCCGCCTCAAGGAAGTTCTGACTCAACCATGAGATGTCTCCAGAAGGGAAAGCAGGGATTGTCTCAAGCTTTGCTCAGCAGGGGAGGAGAACTGCTAACCTGGACTGAAGATATTGTTGAGTGGTGGAGGGAACACTTTGTGGCACAGTCTGAAGACTCGGGGAGATTCTTCATCCATAGCTCTGGCAGAGGTCGCTGAGGTAGTGACAAAGCTTCTTTGTGACAAGGTGTCAGGTGTGGATGAGATTCGCCCTGAGATGCTGAAGGCTCTGGACATTGTTGGGCTGTCTTGGCTGACATGCCTTTTCAATGTCATGTGAAGGTTGGGTACAGTGCTTGTGGAGTGGAAGACCGGGATGGTGGTGCCAATTTTTAAAAAAGGGACAGAAGAGTGTCCTCCACTGCTCAGCCTTCCCAGGAAAGTTTACTCCAGGGTGCTGGAAAGGAGGCTCCCACCGATCGTCAAACCTCGGAACAATGCAGATTGTCTGCATACTTGGCATGAAGTTAAACATGTTCCCAGTGGGTGTTGGCCTCCACCAGGTTGTCCCTTGTCTCTGATTCTGTTCGTGATTTTCATAGACAGGATCTCAAGGTGCAGCTCGGGGGAGGAAGGGGTCCAGTTTGGGGACGTCAGAATTGCATCTCTGCTTTTTGCAGATGATGTGGTTCCGTTGGCTTCATCACACCATGACCTTCAGCATGGAGTTGGGCGGTTTGTGGTTGAGTGTGAAGCCGTCGGAATGAAAGTCAGCACCTCCAAATCTGAGGCCTTTGTTCTCTGCTGGAAAACGGTGGACTACGTGAGATGGACAGGTGGTTTGGTGTAGCATCTGCAGTATGCGTGTGGGTTGGATGCATTGTGGTGAAGAAGGAGTTGAGCCAGAAGGCGAAGCTCTCGATTTACAAGTCCATCTATGTTCCATCCCTCACCTATGGTCATGAGGTCTGGGTAGAAAGAATGGGATTGCGGATACAAGCAGCCAAAATGAGCTTCCTCTGCAGGGTGGCTGGGCTCAGCCTCAGAGATAGGGGGAGGAGCTCGGGGAAGAGCTGCTGCTCCTTCACGTCGAAAGGGGTCAGTTGAGGTGGTTCAGGCATCTGATAACCTTCAGGCACGACCTACTGGTAGGAGGCCACAGGGCAGACCCAGAACACGTTGGAGGGATTACATATCTTGTCTGAGCCTGGGAAGGCCTTGGGGTCCTCCAAGACGAGCTGGAAAGTGTTGCTGGGGAGAGAGACTTCTGGAATGTTCTGATCCGCCTGTTGCCCTCGCAAGCCAGACCCAGATAAGCGGAAGCAAATGGAAGGATGGATGTATCATTTTGTTGCAGCTCTGCCATGCAGTGTCATGTCTCATTCTGTCAGTTTAGTTGCCTTTTTTGTTCCCCTTGTGTTTCTTTGTCTTGTACTTCCTGCTTTATTTTGACACCTGCCAAGCCCTGATGTGTTGCACATGTGTCTAACTGTCTTCCCTATCCCTTTCGTCTCTGTTCTCCCTTCCTTCTTTGCCAGTTCATCTTGATACTCTGTCAACATCCTAGCACTAAATTTATTGAGCCTTTTGATATTTTGACCTTTTTCTGCTTTGCAGCTGTTTACACTGCATAAAATTCAAGACACTGCACCATTCCATCAAATGGACATATCCTAAATGTCTTGAATATACGTTTTATTGTTTTTATACACATATCCTCGAATTCAGCTTGACAGATTTGTGATCTTTTTTTTTTTTTTTTGTGGCTGGAAAACAAGACTTTGGTTCACTGTATTACTGGCTGACTTAATGTATCACTGGGGTTTAAAAAGTTACAGTAAATATGTTTTGATTCAGTAAGGGATATAGGTCTGTCACACAGTTAGCAAAAATTAAATAAAGTCTGTTCACTAGATAATGCTCTCATGAGCATTTAATAAATTACACGTGTGATGTTTCGGGCCATAGACCTTCTTCAGACATGACAGAGGGCAGAGACACACCCCATAAATAGCATGAACAGGCCACCTGACAGGTTGTGTGATCCAACAATAACATGACACAAATATCCAATACAATATGTGTCATGAGACAAAACAAAGACCTCAATGGTGAACACTTATTTAAAAAAACATCTCACAGTGTCACCTGTTCCTGTAGAGTTTTATGCTACAGCTCTCTTTTTCAATTCTTTTTCCTATCTCAGTTTGGAACTTTCCTTATTTGTCTTTATTTCTGACCTTCCTCACTCTCACTCAGAAACCAGTTGAGTTGTTATTATTATACCCTGCTAAATGGCTGAATGGCACCTGCTACATCAGCCTGATATGCATATGGCCGGCATCTCTTGAAAATGTGGCTGTACAGAACCTGTCACGAGCGCATGATGCACCACAGAATGGCGTCAGGTTGAAATGCTGCCAGTAACAACATAAAATAAGGAGTGCAAGGGTGCCTATAGGGCTGACGAGGGTAGTGGTGGATGGATCCAACAAACCCCAAATTTAATGCAGTGGTCAGTGTTTGCTTCTCATCCGAATGTGATGTTTTTATTAATACATCTATCCTTCCCCTTATCCTAACTATCTGCACCATAGCATTTGTTGACGTTTTGGCATTGCTTCACATGTGCTCATGTTGTCAAAACATCCCACTGTGTGCATTTGTAAGTGACGTGGTTGTGTGAGAAGGACGGAATAACATGTTTTGGGTTGTCCTCATAACTTTTTTTTTTTTAAAAAACTTTTTTGCTTTTTGTTACAAACATAAAAGACAAAACAACGAACAACAAACAGAGTCACTATAGGCTGCACAAAATGTATTAATATAATGTACAAGAAAATAAAAGTCAATATCAAGGACTGTGCCTCCCTTTAAGTCCACAATCGTCCCTTGGTTTCCTTTGGTCCCCATGATCCTTGACTCTGATTATAAAAACTCAGTTTTTTTTTCTTTCCTTCTTTTTCCCATTCCCTCCTTTCCTTTCCTTCCTCCTCCTCTCCTTTCCCCTCTCTTTCCCTTTCCTTAGCCCCCCCCCCCCCCCCCCCCCCCCTTTATTTATGTCCAAATAACATTACAACTCAGTCAATTTAACACAACCTGCTCGAACCTCCGCAATCTCTCCCTCTTCTTCTCCTCTCTGCCTTTTCAACCAAAAGAACTAGCAGCTTTCCTGAACAGTGCAGGGCAGGTAGGTGGAGGGTCAGTTTGATCCCCAACTCCTCCAGTCAACATGTTGAAATATCCTTGTGCAAGATACTGAGCCCCAAATTGCTCCATATGCTGCGCCATCAGACTGTGAATGCGTATGAGGCAGGTGGCACCATGTAAGGTAGCCTTTGCCACCAGCGTGTAAATGGGTTAATGTGTAGTGTGAAAACGCTTTGATTTGTTTGCACTTTGTATAGAAAAATGCTATACAAATGCAGAATACCAAAACATCACTGTGAATAATAAGTACATGTAAATAAGATGGTGTAAATAAATGCAATAATGTACCAAACCCAAGTCTGCACGCTTACACATTTGTTGACATTATGATAGCTCCATCCCAAGATGGAAAGGGCAAACACAGAAGGATACGTACAATGAAATATGTTGACATGAAAGTACGGTGCAAAGCAGCAACATGTGACGGCTTGGGTTAGAACATGTTTTTTTAGGTTGTCCAACAGGTGCTCTCCGCTGTCCGTCTGTTCTAAAGGATTGGTTGACTTGCTCAAGCAGTAAAGTGGAGGTTACTGTTGTTGTGTATGTTGTAGTCCTGTTGTAATGTCACAACACATCTGCTCGACCTATCACAATCATAAATTGGTACCAGCCTAAAAATACCTCAAGTCCAGTCACACTTTGGCTGTGGTTTGCTTTATAAATCCATAGGAACATGTCAGTACATAGCTAAACTTGGGGAGTGTAATGACATTTCCAAATATCTCCTATCTTTCTCTCTTTGGTAGGTTATTTAACTGTTTCCATTGAGCCTCTGCCTCCCGTTGTCATTGGAGACACGGTCACGCTCAAATGCAACTTCCGAACAGATGGCAACCTTCGAGAGATTGTGTGGTTTCGGGTGAGCACACAGGTGAACTTCATCCAATAACAACTGCTTACCAATTTCTCTCTATAGTCAATGTAACTCCCTCCTTCTTTTGCCCTCAAAATATCTCTTTGAAAATATGTATGCTGAGTGGAGGGAAATACATACAATTCAGTGGGTTTTGTCTTCGCACTATTTTGCCAGGAACTGCGGTCTTGTGTTAGATTTGGTTAAAATGTAGATGTACTGTATGTGTTCTTCTTAATGGTGCCTTATTTGGTTTTTGTTGGTACAAATAAGACCTAAAGGGTAGCTTTGGCATTTTTCAACATGGACCCTATTTACTCTTGTTTTTGTTTCTAAGTGACTAATTTGAACAGCAAGTTTTTTAAACTGGTGCAGTATTTAGAGAGACTGCTACAGCCAACCACAATGACACAGGCTGCAATGTTATCTGTCTGGGCAAATGAGAACTGTCAATTTTTGTCCACTTAAATTACTTGTTTTTGCCACTGACAGGCTCACAATGTTATTCTATGGGTCTGACATAATTATGGAAAAGAATCCTAAAGAGACAGACCTTTTTGTTGAAGAGTGCGATCATTTTGTTGACAAGAAACAGACCCAAAATGGCAATTTTTAAACAAACTCTGAACAACAATTTTATCACTTTAAAACACAAATAAAAGTCACTGAAACCATCTTGGTTCATCTTTCAACTGTTCCAAGAATCACTACCTCTGATTTTGTAGAACTAAAGTCTTTATTCTCCCAATTAGATGTGAAAGTATGCTGGCCCTATGTACGCTAAAATTATTCTTTTTATAGTGTCTGGTGTATTAGTCGCTGGCAATTTCAGCTCTGTTTCTGGTAAAACAAAAAGGATTGTATTTAACAAAAAAAGTCTGTCTCTGTGGGGATCATTTCCACAACAGTATCACACACTGAGAATAACAATCTGAATGTTACGGTTTTGAACCGTGTAAGTGGGAGGACCCAAGAGCGACTACACGGACAGTTAAAGGCAGGGTCGGCTCTTGGCATAGGCGATATAGGCGGTCGTCTAGGGCGCCATCTGCTGGAGGGGTGCCGCCACGCCGCCAGTCCCCCTTGGCCTCGAGGGAAAATAATAATAAAATAATAATTTTCTATGCCCACCGGTGCCCTCACGCAGTGTTTTCTGTCTAGAAAAAATATATATATATATTAACATTACAAATAAATAAACAGTGACATGTTCCTAAATTATGTGTGAGCACGTGATGTGTCATTATTGGGTGCGGAGGTGCAGGTTAGGGTTAGGGTGCCTAGGGCACCAAATTGGGTAGAGCCGGCCATGGTTAAAGGTATACAAAAGGAGAGGTTTAATGAATGCCAGGGGATAGGAGAGGAATGGAGGGAAGTGGGGTTCCAGGTGTTGGGGAGGCGGGAGAGACCGGTAAGGCTGGCAGTTGGTGAGGCTGGTGAGGCAGAGGGTAGAGGAGGTGTGGTCAGGTGTGGTGGAGGAGGCGAGTGACTGAGCAATGAGGCGAGAGGCTGGGCAGTGTGGGACTGGAGCTCAACGGAGGGAGGCACTGGAAAAAACACGAAAACACTAGTAAGTACAAAAGTTACGTTCAGAAATAGCAAGAAATGCACACAAGAGAAATCTCAGAGGAGACGGCCGATCTACCACGTGTGAGGCGGAAAACAATTTGGCGCCGAAGAGAAGTAAAGCTGTTTTCATGCAGCAGAGGGATGACTGCAGATGAGGAACAGGTGAGGATGTGTGCCGTGAGCTCCAGCACCAGAAAGCCATGTCCAGCCCCTGCAACACAGCAGTCCAGGAAGAGACACACCGCAGGCAAGCAGTCAGACCAGTCCCAAGCACACCACATAAAACACAGATCACCACACTGAGCCTGTATGTAGCAAAAATAGATGCTTTTAATGGATGTAAACTGACGATGTTCAATTGCGTGCAGGGAATCAATGTGGGTTTCTCTGCTGCTTGCTCAATACTCGCCCAATTTCAAAACTTGTTTTTGTCATTAATCACTTTAAAAACTGGGTCCAGGTTGGAAAACACAGAAGTTACCCTTTGATTTAAGTATACTAAAATGCTCACAGTTACAATACTAACAAAGCAATGTTTAGCATGTTCACCTACTCCTGGCAAACATTTCACAGAACTCAGGAGGTGTCATGAAAAAAAAAAAAAACAATTTATGCACACAGTTTAATTAATTCTGCTCTCTAATCATTTGTTTGCATGATTAAGTAATTTTTACCCCAATACAGGGCCTGGAATTCTGAATTTGTTTTGATTTGCATTTCCGAAAATGAGTGTGTAAATTATTACCGTTGGCTTTTTCACATTATCTCTTTTATCTGAAGCAGTACCACACCCTCTTATTCTGTGACAGTATACTAAATATAGAGTTAGTCCAATAAGCATCTACTTGGTCTACACTGACTTTTTGCCCATTTCTGACATAAATTATTTTTAATAAATCAAGACAAAAATCTGTAAGTCACCTTATTCCTGTGAGAGAGAGGTAAATCATTGCTCTACTTCGCTATGTGCACAGAATATTTACATTTATGTCTACATGATCACATTTTACTGTAACCTATTCAAACTCTGTGATAGTGATACAATTTTACCACTCAGGTGATGGAAGGAGGCAGTGCCAAGCAGAAGATTTTCACCTATGATGCCATGTACAACACCAGCTACTCCCATATGGAGGACAATAACAGACGAGAGGACCTGGTCTACCAGTCAACTGTGCGGTGAGACACTACTGTACAAGTTGCATTAAGTCCAAATAATCCATATCATTTGAAAGACAGAGGAGTTTTTGGAAAAATTCTCACCAGTAGCATGCTTCCTTCTGTCAGTGGGGGAGTGATGGTAGGGGGTGGTACAGTATGATTAGATTAACCCTAGTGAAAATTTTCCACTATGTCTATCTCAAGTACCTGACATGTTAAATAAAAATTATAATTAAAATACACACTCTGTAATCTTTTTAAATGTGTATACCAACAGGCTTCCTGAGGTCCAGATGGAGGATGATGGCCTGTATGAGTGCCATGTGGGGATTTATGACAGGAGCTCCACAGATAAAGTGATTCTAGCCTCTGGAAGCATCGCCCTCACTGTCATAGGTATGGATTTATTTCTGAGACCACATATTTAGAGGAAACATCTAGGGTTAACAAAACTCTTTCGGTGAATCCTGTGGATAATCCCTACAAACAAATATCAGCCATGCTATGCTTTGCAGAATCTGTTTTTTAATTGCAGGTAAACAGTCTGCGCAGAGATGTGGAATGCACTGGCTGAAATGCGATCTTTTAACTCATTAACTTCCTCTGACACTGAGTTAGCTTGCTTTATTTATATATCTGCATTCATATGCAGATACAGTATCTGTTTATGGAGATAATGACATTATGAATTGTGTGCAGCAAAGGGAATATCGGCTCCGATACAACATGAAAAACAAAACATAAGAACACATGAGAACACAAATATAGACAATATAATAAAATAAGACATAGTATATGGAGCCCAGCACAAGATGTTATTACAATTATGCAGGGTATGTGTAAATTGAATGCGAGGCAGTGACATGTATCACATTGTGAAGTAAGGAGTACAATATCAAACTAACAGGAAAAAAGAAAACAAACGAGACATGGTGTTGACATAATTTTTAATCACAGGAATATATTAGCAACGACAAAAGTAGTAATGATAATAACATAATTGCAGCAATAATAACAATCAAATTGTAGTGATGATGGTCATGGTCATGTAGTGATGTTGGATAAAAATATATATAACCTGAATCACATACATGATTGGGGCACTGAGTTTATCAAATGGGAAACATGGAGAAAATCATTACAGGATTTGAGCAGCCTCCATCTTTCTTACTCATACATATAGCAGCCCCTCTCCAACGCCACATACACTGAGCTGTGTCTGTTTTGATGCTCTGAATTGGGCCATAGGAGCGGTAGCTTACCTGAGGGTCAGCACCACAGATGGACAGTGTACAATTGGCTTTGTTCTTTAGTAAGGCAAAGCTAGCTCCTCAACCAGAACCCATTATCCCACGCCTCAAACTATGCAGAGCTGTGATGGCTATTGAATTGACTGAACTGATCCTCGAAGAGCTTGACCATAAACCGAATGCTTCCAAGTTTTATTGTGACAGCGAAGTTGTCCCTGGATATATCCAAAACAACGCCAAGCGATTCTTTGTATACTTGCACAATCGTGTCCACTGTATATGCTGGAAAATGTCTCCACATCAGTGGCATTACGTGCCTACAGACCATAATCCAGCTGACCTGGCCATCAGGTCCGTAACTGCATCACAACTCACTGACACCATGTGGTTTACCAGAGTTCATTCACAAACTACTTCAGCCTGAATTTAATGTGTCCTTTGATTTAGGGGATCCTGACACAGACGTGGATGTGAGACCACAGCTGACTACCCTTGCTACTTGCATAAGTGGGGGTAACCTTACCTAAGAATGGTTCAAGCGCTTCTCCACCTGGGAATTTCTGCTTAGAGCAGTTTCTATCTTGATCCACCAGGTTTGTTCCGAAAGGTCAGACTCCTTGGTAACATGCAAAGGCTGACATCAGTGCAACAAACCTCGCACTCCAGAAGAGTTGGAAGAGGCAAAGCTGGTCATACTCAAGTCTGTCCAAAGGGATGTCTATCCAGTTGAGTATGCTGCGCTGCAAGAGAGCAGAGCTGTCCCAAGAACGAGTGTGATCCCGGATCTTGATCCTTTCATGTGCGGTGGTCTCATATGGACTGGAGGACATCTGAGACATGCAATCCTGAGGTAAAAAAATGCAGTCATTCTCCCAAATCAAAGTCATGTCACAAGATTACTTGTGAATCATTACCACACAAAGGTGAAACATCAAGATCGGCAATTCACAGAGGGAGCAGTCAGGGCTGCTGGCCTGTGGATTGTTGCTGGCAAGAGACTGATAGGTCTGGTCACTGTGTCACATACTGAAAGCTGAGGGGAAAACTTGAGACCCAAAAAATGGCCGACCTCCCTCCGGAACGTCTGAGCTCATCCCCACCATTCACGTACATGGGCTTGGATGTTTTTGGTCCCTGGAATGTTGTCACCAGACGCACAAGAGGTGGAACGGCTCAGAATGGGTGATGGGCTATACTTTTTACATGGATGAGTACCAGAGCTGTACACGTGGAAGTTAAAGAGTCCATGGACACTTCCAGTTGCATCAACGCCCTGCACAGATTTTTTGCATTGAGAGGCTAAGCAGCTCAGATCAGACAGAGGTATGAACTTTGTTGGAGCCAGTTCTGAACTGGGCATGGGACAAGATGACCTGAACCAAACCAACATTCTAAAGTTCCTTCACACTGTACATGGGAATTCACATGGGGGGAGTCTGGGAGGACATGATTGGCGAAACCCAGAGTATTCATGAGTGCACATGGTATCTGTGGGACACTACCGTTGAATGCGCATGTACCTCTCGGAGTCCCTGACACAGCACAGGCTTCATGCCGGCCGTAGTATGGATATTTTTTAATCATAATTCATCATTTTAACCATTTTACAACACATCCATATGCTGTCTTTATTCCATGTTGCTACAAACCAGATGTACCCACCTGACCCACGAAGTGCTTTGTATTCTGATTTCAGAGGTGTCTGCCATCATTTATGCGAGACCATTAGTCCCAGTCTCTTCTGATCCCTCTTCAACAATGCTGCTGGTGCCTGTTATACTTTTAACCCAGAAACTATGAGTAACTGCTCCAGCTGGCAGCTTCAACAAAAATGATCTTTTCAATTGTCAGTGGAAACAAGTACAGGCACTTGCGAATGAGTTCTGGTCCTGATGAAGAAACAAGTACCTCCACACTCTCTGTAACGGGTGTATGGAGGACCCAGATGCAGTACAGTACACTTCACTGGCGGTTGGTAATAACTTTTATTATAACCAACACGAATGGAAAACAGGATACAGACTGAGAGTTCGTTCTTCGAGCTGTGAGCCCTAGCAATGTCTCTGGGAATCCCACGAAGCGAAGACACGAAGCTTGTACCCAACGTGGCTGGTGACGAGGAAACCCCGTAGCTCCGTGAGCCGACAACACGTGTGTGAGCGTTGTCGGGGATCGAGCGGAGAGGTGGTCGAGGGCAGGCAGGGGTTCGGTTACCGGGATGTCCGTCCACGGAAACAACAGTACCAGCAGGGATCAGGCAGGAGAATCGTCGAAACAGAGCAGAGAGGTCTTTACCAGGGAATCCGTCAGATTTCTGGAATGCCGAAACTAAGCACGTGGTCAGGGACAGAAGGCAGGTAGGTTCACGAGGAGTCAGGCGAGGAGAGCAGGTCGGGGACAGGCAGAGTCGGCAACGGGTGATCTGTTTGGAGAGTGCTGGAAAGACATGCATGCTGCAGAGGACGATCTGACAATGTGTGTGTGGGCTGGAGTGTCTTAAATACCGGGTTGATTGCTGATGAGCTGCAGCTGTGGGGAGAGCAGGCTGCAGCAGTGGGCGGGGCTTGCAGGTAGAGCAGGTCAGAGGAAGGTGAGTGGAATTTTACTAGCAGTGAGGGGGAGGAGATGCAGGAACCATGACACTCTCCAGCCAAGGCGCAAGTGGCCACAAAAGAAAAAGGTGGCAACTTTAAGTTTCTTCTCTGTGTGCTTCTGTAAGCCTCTCTTCTGGTTCCTATTCCAACAGACTGAAGATACTACGCTACAACTTCTATCAGGTTCACAGCATTTATTTTGTGGTATGCAGCTGTAAGGCAAATACAAAAAAATAGTTGCTGGCGCTAGTGATATGACAACACAGCTCCAGCCCCGTGGTGGAGAATGTCAGCAAGCGTCTTCACAAGGTGATCGTATAGTTTTGTAGAGAAAATAAAATACATTTGTATAACAAATAAAATTATACAAATGCTTACTCTGCATATGCAACGTCTTTTTATCTCATAAATTGCCATAAACCTGTTTTAATATTTTTTACATGGAAAAACATATAACACTTGTATGTAAAGGCTTAACACATGTTTTAGAAAAGAAAACACAACATTTCTCTGTACAAAAAATACAAACATACCTGTCAGGAAAACACAGAAAAATAGTTGTTGGCAGTGGTGTTTTGATAACACAGCTCCAGCCCCAATACATCAAAATAAAATACAGTTAACATGGTGAAACAGACACCATGTTTAAGCTTGCAGCACGGTTTATCTGTAAACCAAGTGCACAAGGCAGAGGAGCTAGCTGCTGCCCAACTTCACGCTTAGCATACAACCTACACTCTGTAAAACAATATAAACACAAACTAACGACCCTAAACCAGTGACAAAATGTAATAAGACTACTTATGTCCCTTTCTATGCATTTTGATCTGGGTCAATAACTTTCATAGCTTAATATTTAAAAGAAATCACAGAGCTGTTTTCAGAACATACCTTAGTGGAGAATGTCTCTATTGTCTCAGATCTCTAATATTACCACCTCTGCCACCGGAGGGCCCTGTTGTCTGAAAACAAAAGGAGCTTTGCATAGACAGAGATGTGAGAGATATCTTTCTGCTATAATGTATTTTCAAAGAAATAAAACAGCAAGACAACTTTACAGAGAATTAAAGGAACCCTGAATGAACATAAATATGAATTTTGACGAACTTCAATAATACACAATAACCCTGTTACACTTCTGCTGAGAGCGAATTTCTGAGTGCATGTATGTGATCTAATGTGTATAGAAAGTGCCATGGTAACTAAATCCCCAAACTATCCGATAACCTAATTACAAACAGATTACAACAAAACTCATTCAATAGCATTAAGTCAATATACGATAAACACAAGACAAAGAAAAAGTAAACAGTCTTGTTTAGTCTGTAATTATGTCCTAATGCTATGCCTGGATGTTACTTGCCAAGAGTTCTTTGGGTTGCTGGGGGTTCCAGTTCAATCTTTGCTGTGCTTTTCCAAGGATTCCAAACTGGTTATGACTAGCCAACCAGACATTGTAGTGGTCCATGAACAGCAGTAGAAGGCAAAAGTGATAGATAAAGCAATCCCGAGCGATCATCAGGTAGAAGGAACATAAGAAGCTGGAGAAATACCAAGGGCTGAAAGAGGAATTAGAGAAGGTATGGTCGATGCAGGCAGCAATGGTACCAGTGGTGATCACTCAGATAACCCCCAAATTGGGACAGTGGCTCCAGCAGAGTCTAGACCCAACATCTGAGATCTCAGGTCAGAGCAGTGCAGTCCTAGGAACAGGTAAGATACTGTGCAGGACCCTCAAGCTCCAGGTCTCTGGTACAGGAACCAGGCTTGAAGGGGAATCTGCCCAAAATGGATAGGGTGAGAGGGGAACACCCACACATACACACATTCACATACATACACACACATACAATGTCAACATCAATGAAAAATATGGCCAATCCTGCAAAATTTGAGGGACAGTTTGTTTTCATCCAACAAGATCTCTCTGCAGCTTTCAGGAAAAAACACCTTAAATGTGCAAACAGCTCATCACTAAGAACATCTGATTCCAGATGAGTTACCAAATCGGATCGGAGCAGAGTGGAGCACAGGTTCCCCACAGCAGAAAAAGCAGACATTTCTGCAGTCCCCGAATAAATACGGGCTTTATAAAGTAAAACACTACAATGTAACGCCTCATGTGTGTTGAAGTGCTTTGAGAAACTGGTTCTCCAGCACATCAAAGAGAACATCCCTGCCCCTTCACCAGTATGCTTTCAGAACTAACAGGTCCACAGAGGACACCATATCCACTGCTCTTCATTCAGTCTCCACTCACCTGGAGAATAAGAACAGCTATATCAGGATGCTGTTTGTTGACTTCAGCTCAGCATTCAACACAATATCTCCCATGAAGCTGATCGGAAAACTTAACCTGGACTTCAGTACAACACTCTGAAACTGGATACTGGACTTCCTCACATGAAGACCCCAGAGAGTTAGGATTGGCAGTACATCCGTGCTCAACACTGGAGCCCCTCAGCCCCCTCCTGTTCACACTGTACACCCATGACTGAACTCCCAGACATCAGGAGAACTCTATTGTGAAGTATGCAGATGTATTATAAACAACGATGAGAGTTCATACCAGGGGGAAATCAACAGCCTTGGAGAGTGGTGCACAGAGAACAACATCAGTAAAACCAATGAGCTGATTGTTGATTTTAGAAAGAAGGAGGCAAAGACACAAACCCTTGTCTACATCAGTGGAGTTAAGGTGGAGCAGGTGAACAGCTATAGGTTCTTAGGAATTATTATCACTTAGAACCTATCTTGGTCATCACACATCTCCACCCAGGTTAAAAAGCACAGAAAATGCTCTACTTCCTATGGAAACTTAAGAAGGCTAAATTCTGGAGCAAGATCCTGGTTAACTTCTTCACAGGAGCAATAGGAAGCGTACTGACTGGAAACATCACAAACTGACACGGTTCATGCACGGCCCAGGTCAGGAATGCACTACAGTGGGTGATTAAAACTGCTCAGAACATCACTGATTCCCATCTACAGAGCATCAGTGACCTTGGTGAAGTGAGGTGTCTGCACAGAGCCCAAAAGATACTGAAAGACAGCAGCCACCCTAGCCACAGCCTGCAAGCCCTGCTGCCATCTGGTAAAACATACAGAAGTATCTGCTGCTTAACCACCAGACTACGGTTCAGCTTCTTTCCCCAGGCTGTGAGACTTCTCTATTCCCACTTCAATGCCAAAAAGATGTAGCAGAATTTAGGGACTAATTTCAAGTCTATCTTAACTCTACCTTCTACCTTAACAGCCCTTGCTGTCAGTATAACGTAATGCATACTGGCATTTAATGATGTAGCCATGTATTCTGTGTTTTGGTTATTAATTATGCATGTTACTTGGCGAACTGACTGCCAGTACCTTATTGGGGCAGCTGTTGCTCAGAGCTAGAGCAGGTCGTCATCTAATTGGAAGGTCAGCTGTTTGATCCGGGCAACATGTCGCAGTATCCTTGGGCGAGATAATGAACCCCAAATTGCTCTCAATGCTTCGTCATCGGAGTGTTAGTACTTGTGAATGATTGTTGATTAGCAGGTGGCACCCTGTAATCAATGTGTGTGTGAATGGGTAAATGGGACAATGTAGTGTGAAAGCGCTTTGAGTGGTTAATAAGACTAGAAAAGTGCCATACAAGTACTGTCCATTTACCATTTATTCATGTTCCGGGGTTTGCCAGACTGTTAATAAGGCTATTTTTGGAAAGGCTAAAAAAGATGTGAACTATATGGCACACACACACACACACACACACACACATATATATATATATATATATATATCTGTTTAGAAGTGGGTTAAGTTTACCAGTAATGGTTATATAAATAACTGATATTCCTTATGCTGGTCAGTTGCCTCGTGTAAACATAGTTTAAGTAGTATAGTTAATTATTTCATATTGCATATTACAACTGCCTTGTACTAATATGAGGTTATTTTTTTCTGTTTATATCTTCAGTGACAGGATGAGCTGTGTAGGGGGTAATTTTTGATAGCGGGAAAACTTCGAGACAAAGCCAGCACATGCTTCCACAGTGTAATCCAATGGTAAACAGAGTGTTTATCAAAAGTGCACTGGTTTTGTATTACAAACAGCACATACTACATCTCACTGGTTGGAAGTTTAGTTTTAGATAAGTGTCTTGATTTATGCATAGAGGTATTCATTTCATTTTTTTCTTCAGACAGAACCTCTTTCATCTACAGTTTTGCACATATTCTTACTGCAAGCTCACAAAGCAAAGCTAAATGTACTGACAATTGGATAAAGTAAGTGTTAAACCAAGAGTCAAATTTGTTGCATTTAATATTAAGGGCATCAACAGCGCAGTTAAAGGGCAAAATATTCTATCAGAATTAAAGACAGATAACACTGGAATAGCTTCTCACTGATACCGTACATTTAAAACATAAGAGGGAATGGGTTGGATAGGTCTTTTAATCATCACATAACTCTAGGAGTAGGGAAGTAGCAATATCGATTCATTAAAAGAGTAACTTCAGCATTGATAAATATATTTCAGATAAAAATGGAAGATATATCCTAATAGCAGGTCTCCTTTTTGGGGACTATGTCTTAATAGGATCTATCTTTGCCCCAAATGCATTTGACAGGGCATTTTACTCTATACTTCTGTGAGGTATTTCATCCACTAATCATACAATCATGGGGGCTGATTTCAACTGTGGCCTAGACATGGTAATGGACTACAATTCCTCAAAACTAAGGGCACTACTGAAAATGTCAAAAGCAACAAAGGGCTTATTTACTGAACTAGGATTGCTGAATGGAGGATAATAAACCACAAAGAAAGGGATTATAAATTATTTTCTCATCCACAAAATAGTTTTTCAATAACTGATTACTTGTTTTGTATCAAGAGCTATTTTAGATTGTACCCAGCTAGGCAGGATTAGCTCATGTGTCCTCTCTGATCACTCTTCAGTTATCCTAGAATTAGACCCTCCATTTTATGACCCTGTGCTTAGACATTGCGGCCTAAATCCTCTTTTGTTTAGTAACTCTTGTTTACTATGTCAATTTTATGGGAAACAGCCAAAGCTTATATGAGGGGGGCAACTAATTCATGTACGTCCGCCAATAGGAAAAAAAACCCTCAAAGGCACAGTTAGACCCAGAGGATATAATAAATAACTTAGAAATGGAATTCAAATCTTCACCTACTAAGAAAACACAAGAAACCTGTGTTTTCAGCTGCTCGCTCCACCCTTGACCAGCTCCTCACTCAAAGAGCAGAAAAGGCTATTTTTTTATGCAAAACACATTTTTTTTGAGCATGGCAACATACTGGGGAGACTACTACCACATTTAAATAAAAGTCAAAAGGCAACCAATACAATACCTTCACTTATGGATGGTGTATAACACTTGAACTCACACTGAAACTAAAGATATTGTTTACATTCTGATAGGATTTTTCTGAGAATCTTTAGACATTTGAGTGTAAATATAATTCTACCCTTAGGAACAGGTTTGTTGACAAAATAGTACTACCCACTCTGTCTGATGACGCAACAGCTACTTTATGTTCTCCAATCACTGAACGGAAAGTATGTGAGGCTTTTGGGGACCTACAAAGGGGAAAATCACCCCAATGGGTTTAGCTTAGAGTTCTTCAAGCAATTGATTAACTACCTGTTAGAACCTTTAACAAGTTTTGTGAGTCATTCCTAAATGCATGTCTCCCTTTTAATCTTAATACAGCTCAGACAAGCCATAAAAAAGCCATCTGAAAGCTGGACAGGACACAACATACACCTTCAGTTTCTCTGTAAATGTAGCTCTAACATATCGCCTCTGTTTAAAAAATGTCAGAAGGAGGTGGGAACTTACTTTCACTTCATATGGCAAAGCCCTATGATGACACGTTTTTGGAAAAATGTTTTTAAAAAAAAGAGCTCTGTACAATCTTACACATCAAAATTAAACTGGATCCTGCATTGTTTCTGTTGGGAATCCCACCAGTAGGTTTTGATCTTATCCTCTCACAATACATTGTTCTAATAAAATTGTTGTTGCTAGCTACATTATTATTTTATTTTATTTCAATGGATTAAAGACAAACCCCCAATGGTAACAGCGGTACAGAGAACTATACAAGGTCTTACCAGTGGAAAGCCTCTCTGCTACATTAAAGAGGAACAAAACATATTTCTTAAAAAATCGGCAACCTGTCTTAGTTCAGAGGGGTGGATTAACATTTAGTGTGAATTCCATCTAAAAAAAAATTAAATTATTATTTTTAATAACTATTATTCAACCTTTCCTCACTTTTTTAAAAAATGAAAACTAATGGAATAAATACTAGACTGCTGCTGCTCTTTTTATGTGTGTCACACTAGTTTTACAACCTATGTTGTGAAATCTTTGCTCTATGGCTGTGAGTCTTGATCTTGGTGTTGTTTTGTCATTATGTTTTTGTTCTTTTTTTGTTGTTTTTTGTTGTCTTTTGGTGGTGTCGTGTACTATAAAAATGACTACAATTTATAAAAGAAAAAAAGGGCCTCAGAGAGACATCAGAGGGATGAGCAAGAGGGCCCCCCTCCAAACGCAGCACAACCAGAGGCCCTAGCAGGAGACAGATGGGATGAGTCAGCATCCCTCCCTTTAATTTTTTCTTTTTTTTAAATCAATCAATCTATCAATCAGTCAATTAACCCTTTGAGTTTTGACCCACTGCAAGGCCCAAAGGAGGGTGCTGGTGTAATGCATGTCCTCTTGATGGTTATAAAAGATAGATGTATAATGTCTCTTTTTGTCATGATTTTTCCCTGCCCCTTTAAGAGGAAGAGGGAAGTCCCCATACCAACCACATCAAATTTGATATCAGTCGATTCAATAGTTGTTGAAACATTCCTGTATGAACCAATGTGGTGGACTTGATCTATTTACATTGCCATCCACAGAGCATCCATGACAATAAAGATTCACCTGTAAGAGTGAAAGTAGGATATGTTTTGATGGTATATATTTATAGTTTGGTGTGAGCACAGGTTTAAACAGCTAGTTGGTGCTGTTCATGCAGCTGTAAGTTGGTCAGGTTGAGGTAGGAGAAAAGGGGAGAGCGTGAGGGGTGAGGGCGAGCAAGCAAAAAGGACGGGAAAATGAAGGGTGGCCTAAGCTGACTGTACATGTATTGGAGTTACTAAAAGTTATGAGGACAACCCAGAAAGTGTTTGGACTGATTTATTCCTTAACAGACACCCAACCAACTCAGTTTATACTTTGCAAGGATTTTCAGCTAATGTTTGTAAACAGTATCATCAGCAAAACTGTGAAAAACTCTGCATTTTCCAGTTTGTGTTTCTTCTTTGTGTTTTCTTCAGTGCTGAGTCTGCAGTTTTTGTAGCTTCCTCTTAGTCTTGATAGTTAAACCTATACACAAACAGAAATGTGGAAATGCTATTTTGAAGACTTCCTAAAGTCTTCTTATCACATTGAAGCATGGTTTATTATACTTTTGTGTTGAATCAACGCCGTACCTAAGGCGTAGACTTTGCAAAGACACTGTAGCCTGACATACACACCGTACAAATATAATTACACATCTCTTTATATAACAGGTGTTTTGTCTGTGAACCTTGTCAGCTATAATATAGTTGAATTTTCCACTTATGTACTTAATACTTTACTTTTGTAATTCCAGAATGACACAGACATACCACCATGCAATGCTCACATGCTCACAGTGACACGATCTGTGGAAAATTTCCTTTGTCTTTGGACAGCACCAGACTAACTGTTTCCTTGCTTCCAATCTGTTTGCTAAGATAGGTTAACCACGACCTAAGTTTGGCACTGCACCAAGACATAGGACTAAGGTCAATCTGAACATCTCACTTGAATAAAGAGAACAAATTAGGATATTTTCCATATTATTGTATACCTCTGTTGAAAGTATTGTTGAATTGACTGAAATGTTCCCACCTGAACATGTTCCAACAGCAGCCTCAGCTCTGAATCATGACCCACATACTGATTCACCATTTAACCATGATTTTTTTTAGTACTAGATAAATACCTTTATTATTAGATAAGTAACTCATACAATGTGTCTTTATTTTTCTTCAGTTTCTTAATAGTACTTCCATGCTCACGTGTCTTCTTTTTATTTTTCTCTACAGTACCTCCCAAGTCTATTTCTGTGGTGGCAGCTGACAGCCCTGCTCCTTTCAGCCGCTACGAGGCCCAGAACTTCACTCTGGTTTGCATTGTTACAGGCGCAAAGCCAGCTCCCATGGTGAGATGGAGCCTCTTTTCACTTTATCAACTTGAATGACTCCATAATCAAATTTGCGTCAGCTTTGTTTCCTTGGAAGGAAAGCTCCATCCATCCATCCATCCATCCCTCCATCCCTCCATCCATCAAGCCACAGTTGAAGCTTTAGCCTGTCCCCTCTGTGGACTCTTTGGAAAATGTATTAAGGATTTTTATCAAGGGATTATAAAACAGCTGCATATGGGATAAAATTAATGTCTATAAAAGAGTGGTTTCACATGTCCTGAATGAGACAAATGCATCAGCGAGATGAAGAGGAGCACTGCCACATGACAGAACACCATGTTAATTCATTTTCTATTTTCCATTTTGTGTTTTTATCTACTGAACTGAACTGCATGTTCAACAAATCCTTTATTTAAACATGGCCACACTGCCCAGCACTGGGCTATTGTAACAGTGGTATATTATGATGATGGCAGACAACATTCTTGGTGGTCACAGGCACACACATACATATCTAAAGTAGAGCAAAAGTACAGCTGTGTTGTCTGCTTTCTAAAGACTACTTTTGATTTTAATACTGTATGTAATACTCTGATAAGTATCAGTCATATTTATGTGTTTTTTTATGGGGATGAGTTAAAGGAAAAAGCCAGTTCATGGTGAAGTTAAAATTTGCATAACTAACTATTTGATCAAACTAAGATGTTAAAATGTATGTTTTAAATGAATGGTTTTAAAAACACAATTTCATGGGGTGTGAATGCCTTTAAAAAAGTAATTCTTATTACGTTATATTACGTGTGTGAGTTCATGACCTTTGAGTGTTTACACTTCCGGGCAGACCCGAGAGAGAGAGAGGAAGGCAAAATGTGCTTATGGCGTAGAGCAGAGACTCTGGGACTGTGCTATATCTGTGCCTTGAGTGTGCGAGTCGGCTTCTCCGGCGCAGTTGAGTGTTTTTGTTGTTTTATTGGAAACGAAGTAAGTTCAGCAGAGTTAGCCAGTGGGAGCTTGTGAAAAGCTAACGGCACGGTCGTCGTGGTGGATCATCGCGGAGTTGTCACGGATGAGGATTGTCGGGTTGTCGTGGATGAGCGTCGCTGGGTCGTCACGGACAAGGATTGCCTGGTCGTCGTGGATGAATGTTGCCGACGGGGGGAGCTGCTGCAACGGGGGAGTGGATCGGCAACTGCAGCTTGGCCCCGCTAGCTTCACAGACACACAGAGGTACCCACAGACATTACAGAACCATCATGAGCTCCAACTAAGCGTGCCAACGCAGCAAATTAAGAGTGCACTCAGGTTGAACAATTAGGACTAAACAAAACATGTTTACACGGGTCCGTTATTTTTCTTAGTTTTTCTCTTTTTCAAAACCAAAGGTCTGAATGTTTTTTCAGGTGCAATACATTTTCACAACCTGATATCTTGTGTCATTGAGTGGTGTTTTCATTCAAACTGCTGGGTAAATATAAGTTACAGGTCAGCGTATTCCCACCAGCCTCTAAATTAACATTGTACAGTGAGTAAGAATCATATATTACCCTAGACAGTTGTTTACTATGTGAGATGTCTCTTTTACCACAAAATATTGCATAAGGGTTAAGAAGATTTCATGTTAAAGCATAAGGTGGGTTTCTTAATACAAGAGCGGGTGGTAAAAAGGGTTACATGTTGTGATGATACGCGACAAACGGGTTGCCGTAGTCGCGCCGTTGACGTCATCAGTGTGTTTACACAGGAATAACGCAGGTGTACCGTTAGCTGTTACCCGCTAATAAATGGCCAGATAAACGCCAAAGTGAGTCAACGTAGTCCTCATCTTTCCTATAACAGCGACCGTTCATGACATGGTGTCAGAAGTGGCCGACAGGACGCCTGCACAGTGTGAATAATGGCAAAGTTCGGACTGCCAGAGCCTTTTGACTTCATCCGCCCGGCTGAATGGCCGATGTGGTGCCAGAGATTCGACCGCTTCCGAGTGGTGTCAAAGCTGAATAAAGACAGCAGTGAAGTGCAGGTGAACACGCTTCTCTACGCTTTGGGAAAGGAGGCAGAGCCCATTTACGACTCTTAGGTGTACGACCGAGCAGACGAAGAAGAGGAGGGAGCCGGCGGGTGTCCTCCAGAGCTCGACTACGAAACGGTAATGGAGAAATTCAGCGACCACTTCGTGCCCAAACGGAACGTTATTCATGACAGGGCGTGCTTCCACATGAGAGTACAGAAGCCCGGTGAGTCTGTTGAGGCTTTTGTCAGAGGACTGTATGAGTTGGCACAGTATTGTGAGTTCAAAGGGACAAAAGATGAACAAATCAGAGACAGGATTGTTATTGGCATATCCGACAACGAGGTCTCTCAAAAGTTGCAGCTCGAGCCCGACCTCTTGCTCGGAAGAGCTATCCAAATAGCACGCCAGAGTGAACAAATTAAGCAGCAGAACGTGAGCCTGCGTGCGGATTGTGCAGTGGATGCAGTGAGACAAAGAAAGCAGCAGTTTCGCGCTAAAAAGAGTGACAATGATGGACAACAGTTGCAGAAACAGGAGCAAGGTGAGCAAAGAAACCCTGTTGCATGCTCTCGCTGTGCTAGACCACATGGGAAAGAACAACCCTGCCCAGCTAAGAATAAGAGGTGCCGAAAGTGTACAAAAATTGGACATTTCGAAGCAGCCTGTCAAACAAAAATGCTGAAAGAAGTTGCAGTGGTCTCTGACAACACATCAGAGGGGGACGGGGATATGTTTTTCCTTGGCGCAGTGACTGAAACTAAGCCAGCTGTAATCGAGCAGCCAGACACTGACGATGAGTGGCTTGTGGAGCTGCCTGTAAATGACAGCATAGTCGAATTTAAAATCGACACAGTAGCTGACATCACTGTAATGTCACAGACTGCATTTAACAGACTGCACCAGAGCCCAAGATTGGTCCCAGCAAAGAAAATACCATTAGTCACAAGTCCTAAACTCAGTTTAAAGGACAGAACTACCGCTACTGGGTTACTGTCATAAAGGGCCCGTATGCCCACAACCTATTGGGAGGGACTGTTGCCAAGAGGATGGGGTTGGTCAAGCGCATTAATGGCGTCGACACAAACATGTTAGCCAATGTGTTTGGGGACATCGGCCTGCTAAAGTGTAACCCTGTGAAAATTGAACCGAAGGCAGGTGCCGAGCCCTACATTCTAACAGCGCCACGACGCATCCCATTTCCTCTTCTGTCAAAACTGGAGACAGAACTGAAGCGCATGCTCGCCATGGGGATAATAGAGGAGGTCATGGAGCCCACCGATTGGTGTGCCCTGATGGTTCCAGTGGAAAAGAGGAACCGAGACAAAGTGAGGGTGTGCGTCGATCTCAAACGCTTAAACAAAGCCGTGAAACGTGAGCGTTACATCCTGCCAACTCTTGGAAGATATTGCCCCAAAACTGGCCGGAGCAAAAGTGTTTTCCACCTTGGACGCTTCCTGTGGATTTTGGCAAATCGCTCTGGACGCAACCAGCCAAAAGCTGACAACATTCATAACCCAGATTGGCAGATTCTGCTTCCGAAGGCTGCCATTTGGAATTACGTCAGCTCCAGAAATCTTCCAAAGACAAATGTCAACACTGCTGAAGGGTCATGAGGGAGTTGTTGTGGTGATGGACGACATACTCGTGTTTGGAGCAAATAAAGAGGAGCACGACAAGCGTCTGAACGCCGTTCTGAGGACCGTGAAAGACAGTGGCTTGAAACTGAATAAAGCAAAATGCTATTTTGCTAAGTCAGAGATAAAGTACTTCGGTCACATCAGCGCTGAGGGCATGAAACCAGACCCTGCTAAAGTGAAAGCTATCACTGACATGCCAAGTCCGACCAACTTGGAGGAGCTTCGCCAGGTCCTGGGTCTCATCAACTACGTCGGGAGGTTCCTGCCCGATCTCTCCACGAAACTGCATCCCATCACTTGCCTGTTGAGGAGAGACAGCGAGTGGATATGGAGTGACGCGCAAGAACAGGCATTTGCCGCTTTTAAAGCCATGCTGGTGTCAGCTCCAGCTCTTGTTTATTACGACGCAAACAGAAAGACTGTCATCAGTGCCGACGCAAGCAGCTTTGGCTTAGGAGCAGCGCTGTTGCAAGAACACAGAGACGGCTTAAAGCCAGTGGCATTCTGCTCCTGCATGCTGTCCGACGCAAAGAGATATTCTCAAATTGAAAAAGAGTGTCTGGCAGGCGTGTGGGCATGCGAGTGGTTTGCACGCTATGTGCACGGCATGGATGGCTTCCACCTGCAAACAGATCACAAACCACTGGTGCCGCTCATAAACACATATGACTTGGACAAAGCACCTCCGAGGTGCCAGAGACTCCTGATGCGGCTCTTAAGGTTTCACGTGGTAGCTGAGCACGTTCCAGGGAAACAGCTGGTCATCGCCGATGCTCTCTCCCGGCGCCTGCTGGCTGACGTGAGAGATGAGAGCAGAGCACAGATCAGGAGGTGCAAGCATATGTTGAGTCCATCGTAGCAAATGCACCTGTCTCATCACAAAAACTCTGTGAAATTTGCACAGCCACACAGCATGACACAGACCTGCAGAGGATTGTGCGCTTCATCAGGTATGGGTGGCCGCCAAAATCAATGCTGTCACTATCGCTGCATGGATTTTACACTGCAAGAGCACACCTCTCAGAGACTGATGGCTTAGTGCTATACCAGAACCGGCTGGCCATCCCTTCTGCACTAAGAGCAAATGTGTTGAAACTGTTGCATGAGGGACACCAAGGACTGACACAGTGCCGTGCACGTGCCAAGATGTCTGTGTGGTCGCACACACATTGGTGCTGAGATCACACAGACAGTATCCATGTGTGAATTCTGCATCGAAAACAAACCCGCTCACAGACATGAGCCCCTCCTGACCACACCCCTGCCCGAGGGCCCCTGGCAGCGTATTGCTGCTGACTTGTGTGAATCGGGAAAGGAGGATTATCTCATCGTGACAGACTACTATTCTCGGGACATTGAAATCGCTCACCTGTCTACAACATCGAGCCATCAAGTCATTAACCGGCTCAAGAGCATGTTCGTGAGGTGGGGCATTCCCTTGGAACTAGTGAGCGATAACGGCACTCAGTTTACGTCCGCAGAGTTTCAAGACTTCAGCCAGGAGTATGGGTTCGTACACACGACATCTAGCCCCCATTACCCTCAGGCTAACAGCGCTGTGGAGCGTGCTGTACAGACTGCAAAACACATCTTAAAGCAACCTGACCCACATCTTGCTCTGATGTGCTACAGAGCAACCCCTAGTGCTGCGACAGGGGTGAGCCCAGCTTCGGTCATGGCTGGGAGAGAAATCTGAATAACACTTCCTATGCTGGAGAACAAGCTGCGATCTGCTCCTGTGGACCGACAGCAAGTCCAGCAGAAGGACTTCCAGACCAAGTCTGCTTACCAGTTCTTCCATGACCATCGTCATTCTGCACTGCCTCTCCCTGCTCTAAACCCTGGGCAGGACGTCAAAGTAAAACTGGATGGAGAGAAGGGGTGGAAGACATCCGCTAGAGTCCTCGGGAGGTGCAGAGAGCCACGATCTTACATGGTGGAGACAGACAATGGAGCCATACTGCGTTGCAACCGGAGACATCTGCAGGCTGTTCCACAGTCTGCTGACCCACCAGACCAGTAGCCGTTGCCACCTGGATCTCCTGTGCAGCAGCCCAAAAGCCCCATACCTGTGGTCCGTACTGGCCTCAGAAACCAGGTTGCTGATCAGAGACAGTCAGACTCAGCTGCAGCGTGTGCACCACAGAGCTCACCTCCATGCAGTACCGTGCAGGTGACTTCCAAAGGTCGTGAGGTCAGAGTTCCTCTCAGATATAGAGACATTTAAAAGACTCAGACCTGCTCAACTTCACACTAAGTTCAGTTCATCAGTTGTGTGAGAGATAATTTGAGTACAGGATAATTTCTTGTTTAATTTGACAGTCTAAAGGAATTATATGGTCAAATTTGAGTTTACATATTACATATTATTTGTTGTTATTTCTGGAGGCAATGTGATTATTCTTTAGTTAAAAGAAAGTGAAATCTTAATTTTAAAGGTCACATCCCTGTTGGTGTAATACAGCAACCATCTAAGGACTTGTTGGACTGTTCTGCAAACTCTGATAGGAACAGCAACTGTTGAGGGCAGAATAATCCCTACGTTGCTGCAGACTGAGGGTAGTCTACCCTGACGTCCTAGAGCTAAAGCTGTTGTGTTCTCAATATTCATGTTTATGTGTGAGATATGCATCTTGGTTAAAGTATGTGGGGTTAACCACTTTAAGGGGGAGATGTGATGATACGCAACAAACGGGTTGCCGTAGTCGCGCCGTTGACGTCATCAGTGTGTTTACACAGGAATAACGCAGGTATACCGTCAGCTGTTACCCACTAATAAATGGCCAGGTAAACGCCGAAGTGAGTCAACGTAGTCCTCATCTTTCCTATAACAGCGACCGTTCATGACACATGTACTACACTGTAACAGTGGAATCAACACAATGTATTGAAAGGTTCAGTAGGTAACTATTATAAAAATAATTTTTTGTAAGAATCCACTTCGGCTGAAGGAAAACATTGAATCAGAGGAGTCTGTAACATAGCTGTCATTTACCCACGTCCCCACCCCCATTATCATTAATATCTTGGCACATTTTTGTTTTTAGGCAACAACAGCACATGCAACAGCATTGATGGTTAGGTCTGGGGCAAGTAGGCACACTATAAGGTGTAGAAGAAAAACTTCACATTCAAACACGTGAAATAATCTGCAGAGTATCTGACCCAAGCACTCACCACACACCAGTTTATATGAAAGAAATTAGATGAGTCACACACTTCTGCCAAAAGTACTAACAGAGCTATTTGACAAGTGTGGAATGAGAACAGGCTGTCACTTCCCAATCCATACTGGAAACCAGACCTGTTCATGGCCTATCCCCCAAACAATGGGCTGGTCTGACCCGAAACATTCCAGGTCAATGCCAAAGCCTCATCACCTTTGCTTATGTATAGAACAAATGAGATTCCCAATTACCAATTTTTTTTCCAGGATAGCAAAGGCCTACTCTCTTCCTCTGATTGGTTTAGCCCGATACTCCAACACATTCTCATCCAAACTTGTCACATGATGCCGCTCTTTTAGTGACCTTCTTTGTCAGCAATTTACACTCTTGGGCTGCCATTACCATGGTGTCAACAAATGCGCATGGTGGGATGATGCTGCATGGTCCTTATGTTTGTACATGCAACCAACGTGGACCGTCACAATGGTTAAGATTAGGCAACAAAGAAAGGGATGGTTAGGTTTAGGAAAAAGAGGCACATGGCAAGGTGTAAAAAGAAAGGTGAAACAATGCACATACACACTGGAAGCGAACTCCATACTACCACGTGAAAGTCAGTTGTCAGTTTGTGGGACTCATGGGACCCATGATTTCCAAATGATTGGAAACCTTAAATTCGCTAAGCAAAATTGGCATTGCAATACAATTGCAATACAAAATGATTCATTTTAACATGCATGCTCACAGGCATATAGGCCTGCTGTATTATCTCTGTTGAAACAAACTAGCTGCTGAAGTTACATTCTTAGCTAAATATTCTTGTTAATATGCAGATTAAGGAGGAATATTTAAACCTGTAGGCTATTCCAATACAATCAAGTGTTAAAAAATATAAATATTAAAGTGACATTGCATATTTGGTTTTAAGGTACTCCAGAAGAAACTGAAAAATCACATAAATACCCAGGTAGACATCAGGCTTGGCCCAGTTGCGCCTGAGTGTCAGCTGGCTCAGCTGGGATTCGGCTCTGTCTGGCCAAATTTGAGCAAGCTTTGGCTGGTTTACTTTTGCCAAATCTGGCTGAGATTTACCTGTTATAGACATGGTCCTTTTCCAGCTGAGACACGGCACCCAGACAGCACAGATTCCAACTACCAATTGGGCATTGTAGAAATGGGCCTATCAGCTGAGAAACAGCTGTTGGTTGAAAAGGTGGCCAGATTGAAAACATAGCCTGGCTTTTTAATTATTTTTAAAATAATAATAAACAAATAATAATGATAAAAGTAATAAACAATTAATCATTATTATGGTAATTGTGTTTAGATCAATAGTAGTTACATTACTAATAGCTAACATACATAATAATAATTAATAATACATAATTAATAACTGTAAGAGACTAAGTGATATTTAGAAAATTGTTTGTGTTAGATAGTGTTATGAGGGACCCCACAACTATTTTTTTTAGGTACAATTAAATTTGAAATGTTGTCTTATTGAAAGTAGTCTTAAATGTAATGTACTCTCTCTTTCTCTCTCCCTTTCTCTCTTTCTCTCTCATACACACGCAAATACACGCGCACACACACACACACACCATCCTACACCCACCAACCCCCCCACCCCATACTTAAACTTATACATGTTTAATTGTAAATGTTTATGCCTCACTGGAAACTGTGGATTGGACGTGGTTTATTACATACTCCTGTTGAACACCATTGTAGATTTCTTGGCATCTCCTTCAGCTCACCATAATTGTGACATTTGACTCTGTAAATTCTTGCCCTGCCCTTTATAAAACTGAGAGCACACAGCAAACTGCCCTTTCAAATGGAGGTTCTGTGTTCCTGTTGAGCTCACCTGCATTTGTCCCGGCCTTTCAGGTGTACTTTAAGCGGGATGGTGAGCTTATTGATGTGGTGCCAACTTCCCAGTTTTCCTCATCAGTAGAAGACCAAAGCAAGGGTCCAGGTCTAGAAAAGAGCTGGGGCAAGAGCCAGGCGGGACTCTGGAGCTCCCGAGCTCTTACCAGTCAAGACCTTGATGACACCAAACTGCAGAGGTCCATGTCCCTGTTAGAACAAGAGGGAAAGCTAGCCCGGCTGGGTCAAGATGGCCCCAAAGGCCCCGAACAGAGCCAAGAGCAAGCCTCTGAGTCGGACACCAAGCCAACCACTGAGGTCATCCCCGAGACAGTGGTGAGCCGGGAGTTTCCTCGCTGGGTCCAAAGCAGTGATCCGCTCTACTACTTCCAGCACCGACAGCAGGCAGCAGGTGATGGCACCATGGAAGTAAGAGCCATGCTGACCTGGAGCCTCAACCCACAGCTGGACAACGAGGCTTTGTTCAGTTGTGAGGTCAACCACCCAGCTCTGTCCATGCCCATGCAGGCCGAGGTCACACTGGGTGAGTCATGAGTCCCACCAGCAGAGCTAACACGCACACAGAAATTTCTCTAAGTCGAGTTACTCAGATCATCTGCTCATAAGGTTAGATTTTATATGAGATAGCTGAAATAGTTCTATATTACTGTAAACACATAAGCCTGAAGATCCTGTTAACACACTTTTCATTCTTGTGGCCCAAATGCTACATAATGGCTTATAGCCAAAAACCTGAAAAGTGTTTCAGGTTGACTCAACTTCCTGCCAATAATTAATGGATGTACTACTCCAGGAAAGTGGTCCAAAGTAGTCTGAGTTCTTGCAAATCTAAGGTCAGTCATTTCCTGTTTTCAACACAGCAAGATCACTGGGTAACAATGAAGATGCAGAATATACTGTAAATACTGAGGTCAAACAGCAAATCAAATATTGAAGACTCCGGGGAGTCCTGACACACTTAATGTGCAGTTTGAAAAGAGCTAATGCACTGTATAATGAGGGCTGCAGCGAGATTTAAACTCAGCACAGTTACACTTTTGTAGGACAAATTGCGGGCTACAAAAAATTAACAGGGGCAAGTTGCTAAGTCTGTTAATTCAAACTGAACTGAGAACACTGAGCAGTAAGTGGGTCATTTAGAGCCTTCAGCACAGTTTGTAATGCTTCACTTCAGCAGTCTATACCACATATATGCGGAAAGGAGGTGGACATACTCTCTGAGCAGGTGAGTACATCTTTGGAGTGTGGGTAGCCACATTTAGGAAGCATAATATCACATGTTTCCTGTTTTTCAGAAATGTAAGTTGAGTGTTGTCTAACAAGTAAGTTACGTGTTGTCCAACATGGCATTTCACCATTCTTTCAGCTGCTCCCAGAGGCCCCAAATTGTCCATGATCCCCAGTAAGGCCAAGGTGGGAGACACAGTATGGATCACTGTCCAGGGCTTCCAGCTGGGACCTTCTGCAGTGAGTTTCCAACACAGTGGCTCTTTAAACATGGAATGATCTGTGAAGAATAAAATGTCACCAATGATTAGAGGACATTTTCGGATAAAAGAACAAAAATGTTACTCCTTTGAACACTTTTCAAAGTGTACTGCAAGTTTTTGAATTTAGTTCCTACCTTCTAGTCAGCAGTTGGTTTCTGTTCCTTTTTGCCCATTTTCAAAACTTTTGTCATGCGGTGCAGTGAAGCTTCTGCAAGTAAGGACAATATTAAAACTCTTCATCTTAAAGAAGCATATCATGCCCTTCAGACATCTTATCTCATGTCATTCTTTAAGTATCTGTCATGTACTTATGTTCTATACACATACACACATACACATCCTCTATAGAAACTTTTGAACTGTTTCCACATGTTTAAAACTCTTTCTGTAATACCTTAAACAAAAGTGGCAAAAAAATCATTCATGGCGCTGTGTTCATTCAGAAAACACAAAACACCTGCTCTCTATATAGAGAGCATCCTCAAAACCTAAACTCAAATAGCACAGTTTTTTCCAGGTGCACACAACCTCAAAACTGTTATCACACCACAAAGGGCACAGGTGCAGTAGATGCAGCGGCTCTGAGCTTGTGTTGTGTTATACGTTCTTCACTGTTTCACAGCAGGAGACTGGCGGGATGCTGACTGAGCCTTGTAGCCTTGTCTTTCTGTGAAAGGGGAACACTGCAAGCAACAGTGAAATAGTATTTCCTACATGCAGTGCTGGGGCTGGAGATGTGTCAAGTTGCTTTATATTAAGGTGTGTGTGTGTGTGTGTGTGTGTGTGTGTGTGTAGGTGTGTGTGTGTGTGTGTGACAGCCAGAGCAGAACTGCATCAATGAGAGGTTTTAAAAAAGGGGAAAAGCCAGCCTGTGTGACTTGTTGGGCTGCTTGTGAGATGGATTGGACAGCAGCAGCTTCCAAATGAGCAGGTTAATGTTTTCTTTTCCTTCCTACTATATTATATAACAGATTTGTGTGGCTGACATTATTAATATGATACTGGGACACTTGTATTGCAAGTTTGTCCACTGATATAACTAAATACTGACATGTACATGTCTTCAGTCCTGGACACATTCAGCATGTGAGATTTGGGACAGACTGACCATGTACTTTAGAGTTTGTTGCATGGTGACAGATATTTGACGCCTTGTCATAGCTGCATGGTGTGACAAACACTCAAGATTTTGCTAACTTTGATATCCAAGCCCTTTAGATGGTACTCAGAAAATTTGAACAAATGTCTCCCAACTTTTGTAGCTCTAGGCCGCTTTGTTGAAATGTTCTAGGGGGCACCACAGAGCCCTGTAGGCACACCAAAGCAAAACAAAAAAAAAAAAAAAAAATCACATGATATCAGATTTTAGCACTTCTGATGTGTTTTGTCAAGTTTTGTGAGAATTCAAGCTTCCCTTGTCCGTCAAATACAGCTTCCTTTTTTATAGTGAACAATGCGTCACCACGGCAACAGCTTTATATCTTTATATCATCAAGGTCTTGATACTATTCTGGTTGAATCAGATGTTGATCAAGTTAACCTGCTAAGAGAAGACAGTCCAAGTGTAAAAAAAATAACTTCATGTTAATAATAGGTAGTACTATGACTATGATTCCAAATTGTACAGTAGATGTCTTCAGGCATAGACTCCCATCAAATGTGTGAAATCTGGTGAAGATCTGACCATCTGGTGTCAAGTTACACATTTCACTTCGAAACATCGAAATTCACCAAGCCGCCACGGGAACACCCTTCAACAAAAATTCACAATATTCACAATAAACCATTATCAATGTCTGAGGCCTTTTTTTGCCCAATTTTGAGATCAATTAGTTCAACTTCCTAGGAGCAGAACATGAAAGTGTAAAACATGACATTTCCTGTTGTCAGTAGGTGGGGCTCTGATTATCACTTAAAATTGTCATACAGATTTTATAAGGGCAGGACTTTTATCAAACATGTCAAGTTTAGAGGAGATTGGACCATTTAGAGCAGAGTTACATACCACGTACAAGAGTGCAATCTATTTGCTCCGTCTGCCGTTATGGATCGTAGTCCGATCGCACAAGGACCTGGTGGAAATTACGGGTAAGAGTACATCTTCTTGTTCCTCTGTCTTTGTTGTTTTTTTTTTCTTCAACAACAGCGTTATTTCCCAGTGTGCCTTGTGCAGAGACGTGCACATTCAACTCAACACAAGAAAGTTGTGCTCCAGAAAAGGATAAGCACTCAATGAAGAACCTAGGATCACTAACTAATCAGCTATTATGGTTTAAATATAAAGGCCAGTAAGCAGTGATAACTAACACGTCTTTGGGGTCATCAGGTGGGAACCTCCTTTCATAAGTGTTTCACCTAGTTAGTCCCACAACACCTCCTGGAGGCTAGGTAGTATCACATGGCTATCACAGGTACAAGGCTAAGCTATCACATGGCTATCACAGGTACAAGGCTAAGCTATCACATGGCTATCACAGGTACAAGGCTAAACTACCACATGGTATCACAGATACAACTGCTACATGCTATATTACCTTACCTAAATTACCACATGGCTTATCACAGCCTAAACAGCATTGCAACTTTTGACAGACCCAGGCTCCATTTGTGCAAGCTCCAGGTAGTGACAATGCCGATACTACCAGATACAAGGCTAAGCTACCACATGGCTATCACAGATAAAAGGCTAAGCTACCACATGACAATCACAGATACAAGGTTAAGCTACCGCATGGCTATCACAGTTACGAGGCTAAGCAACCACATGGCTATCGCAGGTACAAGGCTAACCTACCACATGGCTATCACTGATACAAGGCTAGCTATCACTATACTATATACTATACTACAACTCAAATACAAGGCTCAAGCTAAAGGAAATAGGGATGAACTGGCAGAATCAACAAACAAACTTACATGGGTGGCAGCATGATCTCACAAAAAGAGACTCAAACAGGCCACTCCCACACCTAAATACCCTCCCACTTCCTGGATTTTCTCCTGAAAAGACTGATCGATGGATCTCTCCACCTGATTTCAAGGAGTTGTCCATTCAGTGGATCCCCCTGCTGGCCCTTAACTAGCATATGTCTTAAGGTTACAGTACCTGAACACAATGGGCATGATGGGTTGCTACTTACCCAGAGCTTCAGGTTCTGGGGGGTCGGCACACATTGTATGTAGTCCCTAGTAGTCCCTGTAGCCCCTATCTAATGCGGCTTTCCTCCATACTCCACAGGTCCCCCCAGCTTAGTTTCCTCCTCTCCACACTTTTCCAATTCAACCACTGTCCCTGCTTAGCCTGAGCCACTGCCTTAGAATCCTTACAATCTCCTCCTGCCTACGTACCTGTTCCACTACCAGCTGTCTTCTGTCTTTGGGACCTGCTTTATCCACACCGGTTTGCCTGGGCCAAGCCCCAAGCCTCCCCGGCCAAATTGAACATTACCTACTATCTCTTCATGCCTAAGTGTAGCCTCTGCTTCCTGAACTGCAATTCTTGGGTTCCATTTTCTTCCCTTGGTTGGATTTAGAACCACACTCCAAACTATCACGTTCTTACTCCCTGCTAACAACAGCTCAGCCCTGACCTTGGTGCACTTAAACTCCTCTGTTAAACTAGGTACTGGCAGCTGCAGTATCCATTTCCCATACAATGCCACACTAATAAGACACCTAGGAGCGCTAAACCACTTCCTAATATGAGCTAACCAACCTGTCCATTCTCTCCATGACAGATAATTGTATCACCTACTTAAGCACTTCACGGATTTTTCCCTAATTGTTGGAATTTCCTCGTCATCTATGATAAATTTCTTATCACTTAATTTCCCACTACATAATGAAATACTTCTAGAATTACTTGGCTTGATCTTCATACTGGCCCACTTGAAGTTCTTATTTACCTTCTCTAATAGACTTTGTACATGACACTGTTCTAATTACTAGTTTCATGTCATCCATGTAAGACCTTATTGGTGGAAGACACATCCCATTCTGCTGTCTCTCTCCACCTACAACCCACTTGGAAGCCCTGATAATTACTTCCATCACCATTGTTAATGCTGCCATAATAACCTTTGTCTAGCCTCTGTCAGCCTGTTGTGAAATCTGAAGGACTTATACACATTCAAATGTCCTAAAACTACGCTTTCACTAAGTTGACAGCTATTCACGGCACTCTAAGATACTCAAAAACACTTCAAATAAGGCTTGTGGCACTGAGCCAAATGCATTAGCCGGGTCTAAAAATACTACATGCAGTTCTCTTTTCTCCTTTTTAGCAGCACATTATGATGTTAACATTTAGTAATTTTCTTAAGGTTTAAATGTTTAGAAGTCACACCCCTGATAGGAACAAGCCAAAGTAGCATCCTGCAAACCATTGTACATGTGTGGGAAATAAATTGGACAACCTCCATGTCGCATCAGTTTCCAACAATCCTGTCGGATTGTGACCTGTGTTGTCCACTGATTCACTGAAATCTTGGCCAAATGCTGGACCAAGCCATTAGGCTCTTTTTCAATATGCTGTCTGACAGAGCAGAGAACTTGGGCAGGTGTGAACTTTACGGTGAATAAGGACTAGTGTGTCAGTGGGACTTTGAGGTGCTGTCCCAGTCCTGCTGCACATCGTTCAGTGGCATCTACAGAGTGGAGGTGGTGGCTCAGTTATAGTGTCTTGTTTGGGTCATGATGTATGGACAGTTAAATCATTCCACAACCAGAAACCGTGGATTACCAGAACCATCCGGAAACATAGACAAAGAATTAAATTACAGAGCATTAGTAACAGGAGCGGATGGGATCACATTTCACTGGAGTTACACCTTGGAAAATTCCATTTGACAAATAAATAATGAAATGATTGATTGTATAAACTATAAGGTGGTTTCCAGAGCCTTATCCAACAGACTGAAAAACATCCATAAAATAATTGTACAAACAAATTAAGCGTATTGAGTACTTAACAGCGAGGAGGCGGCACGGTGGCGTCGTGTATAGCACTGTTGCCTCACAGCAAGAGGTTGGTTCGTAACCCGATTGGAACGGGGTTCGGTCCATGGGCGTGGGCCCTTGTGTGCGGAGTTTGCATGTTCTCCCCGTGTCTGTGTGGGGTCTCTCAGGGGTCTCCGGCTTCCTCCCACAGTCCAAAGACATGCAGCTCCGGTTGATTGGTGACTGTGGGTGTGTATGGTCTATATGTGTGTCTATATGTGTCGGCCCTGTGATGGTCTGGCGACCTATCCAGGGTGTACCCTGCCTTCCGCCCGATGACAGCTGGGATTGGCTCCAGCCCCCCCGCGACCCTTACGAGGACAAGCGGTTACAGAAAATGACTGACTGACAGCGAGGATGGATTATAAGACAATGGGCTCCTAGGCACAATTATACAAAGGTCTTACCAGCTATTCTATATAGGGGCATGTCATACAGACTGTGTGGTGGTATTTCCTCTTGTTTAAAGTCTTGATGTTGTCATTATGCATCTTTTTGTAGTTTTGTTTGTCTTTGTGGTCATTTTTTTGCATTCATTTATTCAGAAAATGCACTGCAGGGATTGTGTGATGCCATCTGTCAAGTTATTGGACAATTTAAGTAGACTGACATACTTTCTAATCAGTCAGATATAGACTGACATACTGTGTAACCAATCAGAATGCTAGGTTAAGCTGTTAGGTTGTGACTATACGCAAGTGTATGAGCAAGTTCGGTTGAGAGCACAGGGGGTCTGAGCACATGCTGCAATGTCGCAGTAAAGTTGTTGTGGAGCTAATAAATGGCAGTGTTGGCCAGCACTTTATTTGACATTTTGTCAGAAGTGTTTTGGGAGAGACACCCAACGTTAAGTTGGCTAACGATGGCTGCAATATACAGGTTAGCACCCTCTTCTACATCATGGGCTATGAAGTCGGAACATTCTCAAGTTGTTTATCTTCGAAGAGAAAGAGGATGACAATGACTATGATATGGGATACAGTGCTGGCTAAATTCTATAGATATTTCATTCCAGAGAAAAACACCATACATGAGAGAGCCTGCTTTTATCAGCAAATGCAAAAGTCAGGGGACATGGCAGAGTCATTTATCAGAGCTCTCTATGAACTGAGTGAGAACTGTGACTTTGGTAAAAAGGAAAGTGAACACATAAGAGACAGATTGGTTGTCCGCATCCGCAACAAAGAGCTCTCTAGACTACTACAGCTCATGTCCAACCTGACGCTAGAAACAGCGATGCAGATTGTAAGACAGGCTAAGGATGTCGCATAGAAGATAAGTCAAGCAGCACTCCAGGTGTAGGAGGTGACACATCGGCTACCTTCAAAGAGAGCTGGGAGACAGTGGGGTAATGAGAGACATGACAGCTGGGTGAAAACCCACTGGGAGGACTACAGGTGCCACAGGTGTGGTCCCTGCTAAATGCCTAGCATTAGGATCCGAGTGCAGAAAATTTGGAAAGAGGGGTCACTGGGAGTGAAAATGTCTCTCGGGTCAGTAGGAGAACACAGTAACAACAGTGAAGAAAACTTTTATTTGGGTGCAGTCAGCAAAGTAAACCAGGGTAGAGTTGAGCATTGGACTGAACAACTAAAAGTAGGTCACACTCCAGTCAGGTTTGGGATTGATACAGGAGGTGATGTTACTGTAATGAACCTGAAAACACTAAGCCCAAAGTGGTTGACTGGTTACAGTCCTTTAGATAGCCTGGGAGGGATGCTCGATATTGTGGAACAGTTCACAGCTAGCACGCTTCACAAACAGATGAAGCACATTTTTAACAAGTATGTAGCTGAAGGGCACACAGTCAGCAATCTGTTGGGAAGAGAGACAGCAGCAGAGATAGGGCTGGTTAAAAGAGTACAGCAGGTTAGTGTAGCCGCAGGACCCCAGGGGACTCCCTTAAGACAGAACCAGTCAAGATCCAGTCTAAGAGAGGGAGCCGTACCATATGCTGTACACACAGCCAGAAGAGTCTCACTACCACTCCTGCCTAAAGTCCAAGCGGAACTGCAGCAAATGGAGGAGTAAGGCATGATAGAGAAGGTCACGCGACCCACAGACTGGTCGCGCACATGGTGCCCGTCATGAAGCTGACAGACACTGTGAGAATTTGCATAGGACTACAGAAGCTAAATGAGAACATCAAAGAGAAAGATACCAGCTGCCAACGACAGAGGAGACATTGGCCAAGCTGTCAGGGCCCAGAGTCTTCACATCTCTGGATGCAGCATCAGGCTTTTGGCAGATACCATTACATGAAGACAGCACCCTCCCGACGACCTTTATCACATCCTTTTTTTTTATTTCAAGTGCCTGCCTTATGGAATAAATATTGCCACAGAGATTTTCTAGCGCAACATGAACGAACTGCTGGAGGGACTAGAGGATGGAGGATGTCATCATGCATGGAAAGGACGTGAATGCACACGACACCCTCTGCAGCACACATTGGAGAGAATGAAACAGGCTGATCTCAAACTCAACAAGGAGAAATGTGTATTTAGACTGCGGTTCCGGGACACATAGTGGATGCCAGCGGAGTCAGACCCAGGTAAGGTGAACGCTATTAGCAAGCTACAGGAGCCCACAAACGTTCCCAAGCTAAAACGAGCACTGGGCATGATCAACTACATGAGTAAATACATACTGAACTTGGCAACAGCAGCAGGCCCCATATGACCTGCTGAAGGGAGAAACCTCCAGGACATGGGATCAGCCACAGCGACAAGCATTCCAGCAACTCAAAGAAGCCCTCATCACCTCACCCATTCTAGCTCATTATGACCTGCAGAGACAGGCAGCTGTTATAGCAGACGGGAGCAGCTATTGGTTAGGGGCGTTCTCCTGCAGTTGCACGGTGAGAGCTGGAAGCCTGTTGCATATAGTTCAAGGAGGCTGCAAACCATGTTTTGTGATAATGGGCTCTATAAATAAAAATTGACTTGAATTGACATGTCACATGTGTCTTGAGTTACCACTTGAAATTATATCTCCCTGTCCTGCTCAAAATGCAAATAATCATGCACATAATTTCATTCACCATCATACGAGACTACTATTGCCAGGGGACAGTTTGTTTGTTTACCTAATGGTTATTAATTGGGTTAACAACAGAATTGAGCCATATGTGTGTTTGTGTGCGTTTGTTGAAACTGTTTAACAGTTGCTGCTGTTTTTAGCATTTTGCTAAACTATGTTATGGCAGCCACAGAAAGCTTGCTTCTCTTGCATTGTCCTCTAGGCAGTTATTTTTATAAATTCCACAGCTCTGTCTGTGATGAACGTGGCTGGCCGTGGCTGTGAGCCCTTCTTCCTTAACTGTGGTCTTGCCCCATTCTTATCAAAGTGTTTGATTATGTCAGTCAGAGTGTCTTTGCCAATTCTGAAAAAGGCAAACATAGAAAATATTTGTTTAAGATCATGGTTCATTCTAACAGGCATCGTGTCACCTGACTGTGGATGTATATGCATCCAAACTGCTCTCAGGTAGTTGCTAAATCATTAACATCACAGTCAATAATTTATTCGTGCACCCATGGATGTGTTATTCTGTCACCCAAAGGTGTTATTAACCCATGGGTGTGTTGTTCACACATTCAAGCACATTATCAGGTTGGTGTGTTATTCAAATTAATAGCAGATGCTCACAGTTTCGATGTCAGTATCATTTGCATTTTAAAACAACAATACTGAGCTAGCTAGCTAGATAACTTGGACATTATTGAAGCTCACAGTGGATTATTAAAAGATAGCTTCTAGCATGAAAAACAGTTTGTAATCCCTGTATGTGACTTGAATGAACACTAACGTAACACTGATAACTTGGAAGTTAATGAAAACATTAAAGAATTCCTGCAGACTTCATTGCTCAGATAACAAGTTCAGGGGTGCTTTCTTTTCATTGCAGGCTTCTTGGTGGATGTAGTCATCTAAGAAGTAAATACTGTACACCTGTTCGCCTCAAGGTGTCCAATTATTCTCATGTCCTGCCACTCTCTTTCGGGCCACTAAAGATCCATCTGTATGTTGTACATAAGCTCTGGAGAAGGTTAGCGGATACAGGACTGCGTCCCGAGCAGCAAATTCTCCTTTCTTCTTGCGTAGCATTTGCAGTCAAAGTTACAGATCTTCTCCTTTTCTATTTCTTTATCGTCTTCAAATGTTACAGTAGATATAGCTTCTGATATCTTACGCTCCAGCTCCTCCACCATGAGCCAAGGGTCTCTTTGTCGTCTTCGGCTAAGGTCAACTGTAGAATAGGGAGACAATGTAATGCAGTCACTCTCCTCGATTTCTTCAGTTTCGTCTTTTAGTTCGGGTTCAGAATCAGAAGTGAGATTGGCATCGGGATGACCAGAAGCACCTGGCTTTTTGAAGAAGTACTGCCAAAGATTTGCACTGTAACAGCTCCAATTTAGTTCTTCTGCAATGCACTTTTCCTGCTCCATCTTCATTCAGTGATGAAACACACACAGCTTCCAGAAGTAGCAGTAACAGTTTCTAGCCTACTTTAAATGCAGGGGCGGCCGCTTAAGTAGCCATGGGGTTCAAGTGCAGCTGATTTGAAAAAAGGAACAAAAGCATGTAGCAAGTATGCTAATTTACTTCAGTATCACCACACCCCCAACTAGGAATCAACTTTTCCTTTAAAACAACCCAAATTCAAATACAAAGTGTTTGGATTTAAGGCCCCCAATACTGTTATTTGAAGCATAGAATGGCTTCCTTGTGATTTCAAGTTGCATTTTCTGTAAAAAAAAAAAAAAAAAATGAAAATCACAAATTAAAAAAAAGAAGAAATTTTTCTTTGTTCACTAGACTTACTGGTTTTCTGGTGGCAGGTCACATATTAGCAATGATGAAGCTGAGTAGACAGTCTTTCAGTGTCATCCAGGATTGATTAGGGCACACACTGACAGGGAACACCTCTGGATATGTTCTAAACGACAGATCTGAAGATGCATGAGGACGCATTCACACTTGCATACTTTGAGTTGGATACTTGTGATGCGATCACCTAAGATGCATTTTAATAATGTGTAAACACAGCCTCAGCACATTTTGTGACGACACTGTACAGTGCTAAGCTTAAACAATTGTGTGTGCGTCTGGTGTGTGCATATTTGTCCACAGAGTGATGTTTTCCCTGAGCCCATATTCACTTGGACCAAGGTCGGCGGGCGTCTGCTAGATGGCCGAGAGGAGCATGACGGAAGGGAACTTGTCCTGGAAAGAGTTCCTGCTGAGCTCAATGGCTCCATGTTTCGCTGCACAGCCCAGAATCCTTTAGGCTCTACAGATACCCACACCCGCCTCATTGTGTTTGGTGAGTTTGAAAGGATTTGCTTCAGTAGTTTCTTATTTGTTCAGTGAGATCAAAGTAAATGTGTTTTATTTGGTGTTTTTTTGCAGACAACCCAAGACTGAAGAAAGGAAAAGAACATTTTATTGGTAGGTCATTCTATATTATAATCAATTTAGGCAGTTTTTCTATTGTTACTGTTTTAACATCCTATTAATATAGCAGACCATTCGTGAAAACAGGAGTCTGGGCTCTTGTGACTGGCTGAGAATTTCCAACTCAAATATATGGAGCCCCACAATGTTCAATATGTAACTTAAAATGAGTAATAATAAAATAATCACATCAATAACTTATTAAATAGCTTAGGAAATTTTAAATCTCAACTCGTTATAATGAAATATTATTTCATCAATCTTATTTTCATACCAACAGAGTTTTACAAGTTAACATATGTTAACTAGAGCAGTAACAATGTCAAAGGTATCAAAAAATCATGCATTACCTGCATAAAAATGACTAGATTTATTATGTCTGTGAATCATGAGACCAAGGGGAGGTGTATAACAAGACAAAGGAATAGGGCCTAGAATCTATCCTTGAGGTACACTGCAAGTAAGTCCTCTCTTACAGAAGGCCAGTATTACAAGAACCAGCAGCTTCAGCGCTTCACAACTCCGCAAGCAGTGAGGTAGTTAAAGGGCCTTTAAAGGAACATTTTCTCGTTTTGACTGTTAACATTGTGATTTAACTCACAGTTATTTATTAGCCCCTTTTCCACTGCCTGTTGTGGTCTTTACATTTTACATCTGAGGAACTCCAGAGCTCAACTTTCCCTATGCAAGTGGGGGACACGTCAAGAGACACTTTTTTACGAACCCAAAGCATTCAACAGAGAGTTGTTAATTAATTTTACTGAAATGCCACAGTTAACATCTGCAAACACGTTCTCCTTTTAAGCCACTAAAAAGTGTCAGCTTTGGACACTTTCCTGCTCAAGATGCCATGAGAGATAGATGTTCCTGAGGCCCCATCTAGTATACAGCAGGATGTAAGACACCTAAATGACCTCCTGGGGTCACTCAGGCATGCAAAGTAACAGTATTTCATTACCTCCACTCTCAGTACCTCAATTTCCCCCCTCCTGAGATGACAAAGGCAGGACATGTTGTAAAAATGTTGTGTTCATTATGCATTCTTGTGTTAAGACTAACATCTGACAGAATCGCTTGGACCAAGGTTGCGAGTTAAGTTTAACTTAATTCCCTAATCTTTCTCTTTGTAAGTAAGAGTTTGTCTATGTGCTTTGATGAATAAGAAGGACCAACTCCCATTCTTTTATCATTTAATTTGAATGAGTTAGGTTAAAGCATGTTTTATTCCCCTTTTGTGATGGAGTCATACTGCCATCTAGTGGCCTTAGTTATCAGTAATTTCGTAACCAACTTTATAGTTATATCTTATTTTGCATACATTGTATAATGTTAGAAGGTAATCCTATATCTAAGTAATTACCAAGTTCGTTGGGATAATTTTATGTTATGTGTGGTCATTTAACGGAATTGAGCAAAGGATCTTCAGAGTCATGTGTTACTATATAAATTTCTTTTAGGTCTCCTAACATGTATTTGAAGTTACTGTGATGAGACTATAGTGGTTTGATGAGATACGTGAATTTACACACAACGGGTTAGATCACATAATTCGTCATAAAGTACGGAGAAATAAATGTCTCCTAAATTACATTGGGTCTTTTAGAAACGAATGCTGGATGTGTGATCGCTTGGCGTGAAAGTTCTCTAACCCTGCCTTCCATTCGCACCCCAAATTTAGAGATAAAAACTGAGTGAGCTCTCAGCTCAGCGCTTCTAATTCCTTTTCGCTTCTTTCACTTCTTTCTACTCTCCCTGTCACTGCAGTGCTTTTTCCCACTTTCCTTTTTACCGCAGCACTTCTCGTGTATCTGCGCTTTTTATTTTCTTCAATTTTATAAGCAGAGCCGCAACAGCTCACCAGAGCTTTGCTAAACTTTAACTTCTGAAGCCATTTTCTTTTTTAAATCTCTTTGACGCTTTTCTTTATACCAGTTTTTGGTCAGTAAAGACCCTCTCACATTACTTTTTAAGTAAACTCAAATTAATAATTTAAAGTGACTTTGTCAGCCCAACGGGACTACTTTTGATTATTTCTGTGAGTTTTAATTGAGAAGGACACTCTGCGTTCACTGTATGACCGGTGCCAGAGCTTGGTCCACATTGCCGGCAGTAAGTCGGACTCGTTTCCAGTGAGGGTTAGACTCCGCCAGGGCTACCCTTTGTCACCGATTCTGTTCATAACTTTTATGGACAGAATTTCTAGGCGCAGCCAGGGTGTTGAGGGGGTCCAGTTTGGTGGCCTTAGGATTGGGTCCCTGCATTTTGCAAATGATGTAGTCCTATTGGCTTCATCAGGCCGTGAACTCCAGCTCTCACTGGATCGGTTCGCAGCCGAATGTGAAGGGGCCGGGATGAGAATCATGGTTCTCAGTCGGAAAAGGGTGTCCCCTCCAGATCGGGGATGAGATCCTGCCCCAAGTGGAGAAGCTTTAGTACCTCGGGGTCCTGTTCACGTGTGAGGGAAGGATGGAGCGAGAAATCGACAGGCGGATCGGTGCAGCGTCTGCAGTAATTCAGAACAAGATCACGGGTACAAGCGGCTGAAATGAGCTTCCTCCGTAGGATGGCTGGGCTCTCCCTTAGAGAAGCTCGGTCATCCGGGAGGAGCTCGGAGTAGAGCCGCTGCTCCTCCGCGTTGAGAAGAGCCAGATGAGGTGGCTTGGGCATCTAATTAGAATGCCTCCTGGACGGCTCCCTGGTGAAGTTTTCAGGGCCAGCCCACTGGTAGGAGGCCCCGGGGTAGACCCAGGACATGCTGGAGGGACTATTTCTCTCAGCTGGCCTAGGAACACCTCGGGATCCCCCGGGAAGAGCTGGACGAAGTGGCTGGGGAGAGGGAAGTCTGGGCTTCCCTGCTTAGGCTGCTGCCCCCGCAACCCGACTCCAGATAAGCGGAAGAAAATGGATGGATGGATGGACTCCTCGAACAGCTGTCAACTTTGCTACGGATCTAGAAGCAACACCTGCTGTACAAACTATCAGCATCCGTTGCCTGCCCTTAAAGACTTTTACCGGTTCGTCAAGGCAGACATAGAGGCCAGTTAAAGACTGCCGCACAGCGACTCCACCTGCCTGGCCGCTGCCACCTTTCAGCGGGTCACCTCATCTGGAAGACACGCAGCAGCTCTCCACTGGAGTGAAGTGACGACCTGGACCTCCCCGGAGAAGGATAATCAAGTCGGCAAAAGTAGGCAGAATAACATCTTCTAGTGATCAGAGTTGATGTCATATAGCTAACCTTTAATGCCAAATTTCGAAATTCTAATTTACCGTTCAGTGCGCATCCACGCTTTAGACGGTCACGTATTTCCACCCATTATCATCCATAATTAATCATTTAAATCACCTGAACATACATCACTTAGGTTCCCTTTCATTTGTTCACTGCCCTTTATATGTCATACTACTTCCTCTATTTACTCATCATTTTATTAGCCTAAATAAAATATTTCATTGATCGCCAAGTCATTGTCTGTGGATATTATTTCATGACGTGCCCCTTTTACTTTAACGAGTGCAAAATCCAAATGCTAACGTAGTTATTAATAACCACTACAGCGCTTTCTCTCTCTCCCCTGGCTCTCCACATGCTCTGCTGTTGTTGCTCCACTTTTTCTCTCTCTCACCCCTCTTTCTCCCTTTCCATCTTGACACAGTGCATTAAAACTCCTGCCAAAGTGCCATTTAAGTCAGAGCTCTAGGCTGGAATGTTGCGCCACTATTCTGCTGTCAGAATAATGGTCAGAATGATGGTACAGGTGTGACGTAGTGACAAAACGTTATGTGTATGACCCACAACCAGTAGATTTGAAAAGCAGCTAGTAGCAGCTCACAGCAAACTCAATGAACTGAACATTTCTGCAAACTGGGGAGACAATGAGGTCCAGGACCTCCTTTACTCTCCGTGCAGAGGATGAGATCAGTCACCATATAAGAAGGATGCTAAATACTGTGTTGTGCCATTGTTTTTGTTTAGACAGTGCTGCCTGATGCATATCATATATCAAACTAGAATTTGCCTGTCTTCTCTGGGAGACATGATGCCACTTTTATTTGTTTCCGTGTAAAAATTAAAAACCGGCGTCATGGTCTCCATTGTGGCAGTATAGCGGTATCTCTGTGGACTAGGGGCTATTGAAAGATTCAGATTTAGATATGCTCTCACTGCATCAAAAAAAGTAAAATCCTGGCAAGAAAACAGCTGTTAATGTCATACATTGAGACTTTTGGAGACGTTTTCCCTGACACTAGTAAAAGGAATAGACCCACTCTCTCTCTTAGTGTGATGTGTGTTTGTGTGTCTGTAATGACTCTGACTCAAAGGGGACGTCTACAAGGAAGAAACATGGACACATAAACCAAATTCTACGTTTAAGAAAATGAAAGAGCAAAGCCCAGACAGAGCAGTGTTGAGAGACTCTGCTTCTGCATAGTCTGCTGGGTTAGAGAGAGTGGTACAGGTGGAGGATTAGCCTTTCGTGGACTAGGTGCCATCAGGTGCCAGTGACTGGACAGGAGGAATTAGTTTGATGAAATGCTGAAATGCTCAAACAAAAAAATGACAGCCAGAAGCACAAAGCAATATTACATTTGTCCTAACAGTGTAAAACAAAAACAAAAAAATTGCCCTGCCAGGAAACGTTTATGCCTGTTTCTTTTTCATCACACCTCAGTGAATTGGGCCGTCCTCTTGAGACTAGATTCAAAGTCGGTGGCAAAATAATCGTTTAGAGAAAAATCAAGCTATCCTAGTAAAAACAATTATGTGTAAGCATATGAATCAATATGTATGTATGAATCTATAGCAGTGCTCTGTAATGCATATACTTTTTTGTTTGTGTCCAGCCATTGATGTAGCCGTCAATCACTGCTCTCTCACTTTAACCTCCGTGCTGCTGCTGGTGCTGAGCTCTACCTGTGAGCTGACGTGACCTGACGTGACATGAGGCTGTACTGCTCCTCCACTCACCACCACCTGAAGCCCCTGGCAGTAGCTAAAGTAGCAAAATTCCCTCACAGCTGTTCCAGCACAACTGAACATTTAAGGTGCAGTGGGACTTCAACCTTGTGAGAGAAGAAAGATAGTGATACAGCATGAGCCACAGTGTAAAGGTCCAGTTGCTGAACAGCATGCCATCACACTAAAAAACTTTGCAGAGGGGGTACTCTACTCTGACTGAGTTTGTAATAGGCTCTGATTGCATCACACTGAGGAAAAGTTAGATGTGTGTGTGTGTGTGTGTGTGTGTGTGTGTGTGACACGTCACCTATGATCCCAGGGAATAATGTTACTGAAGAATCTTAGTCCTAGATAAGCTTAAGGCTTTCATGCTGAAACCAGGGAAATAATTTCTGAAAATGTATACGGAAGCAGGATCACTCCCCCCTTTCTTTTTCTGCCACAATCTGTTTGATTTTTGTTTTTTTTTTAAAAAATATGACAGTTAAGGACAGGACAGTTAGACAGAGACTAACAATTAGTCAGTTCAGACCAATTGTAAAGATTTAACAAAAGTGTCAGTAGCAATTGATATAAAGAGTAATACGAAACAGACAGCGCTAAGACAAGACAAATACTACAAATCTAATCAGAACCCAGACCAAGACAAAAACAAAAGTGTAGTAAAAAACAGAAAAATATGTATGTGTACAATGATAAAAGTAACATAACATATTGAAACATAATAAAATAGTAGTTGGTTGAACAGCCTATCACATCACAATTTAATGCCACTACACATAGTCAATCATTCTGGAATATTTAAGTCCAGCTCCCATACATGTTTTCAAAAAAGTCGCATATCATTTCAAATTTCCTCAGAGAGCCCTTCTTATGCACCTGATTTCTTTTCCAGAATGGCAAAATGAAGGACTTCCCTAATTCACAGAGTGTGTGAAGGAGGTATTGGAGTTGGGTTGACATCATTATAGATCTTAAATTTGTAAAATGTGTGCGGTGTAAAACAAAATTGTAAAAACTATATTCGATAGCCATCTGGCCTTGAGCATTTTCCACCTTGCATAGAGGAAATGTCCAATCAGTGAGTTACCTGTCAGCCGGTAGAACCTTGTGTACTTCTCTTGCTTTGTTTGTAAAAAGTCTGTGTGAACATGAACTGAACCAGAACTAAAATGCAACAATGTATCATTTTTTCCCCTGTGGACCAGAGACTGTATATAAAGATGGACAACATGACAGCTCCCCCAAAATGAGGTTATTTAATCTCGCTCACCCCCTGCAGTACAGCCCTGCCCCTCCATGTTAGTGAATGGTCATAGGCCATAGGTGCGTTGTCCATCTTTATTCACAGGCTATGGTGCGGACCAAATGAGTCAAACTACAGAAGTGAGGCCTGTTTCACACGGCACACATCAGCAATGTGTGAGCAACGCCAAATGTGTTGTTTTTTATTTCTGCGCCCGTGTTAACAAGTTAAAGCATGCACAACGCCCGCCTGAGCAGCGCTTGTCAGGCGGGTCTTAGCTGTGTGTCAGCCATGGCACATTCAGAGAAATGTTGGCTCACTGATTTTTTATGCATGCCACACACATCTGTCTGCAGAAATAGAAAGTGGAAATGGTGTTTTGATGATTATATTGACTCTAGACCACCTTTACTGCAGTTTAAAAGTATCTCTCTGTCACAGAGATGAGGAAATACAAAGACGTCTGTTTTACTCCAACTTTCCTGCTTCTCTTTCACAACAAAAGCCCTCTGACAACGTATCGGTGGACAGAGTCCCATCAGTGGCTGACAGAAGGCATTTTATTTTGAAACATTTGCACAACCATGTTGTCGGCGATATAGGAGCTTGCATGACTACCTAAATGAGTCATACATGTGAGAACACCAGCATCAAACGCACTGCAGTTCGGCGAGGCTGCCGTCACGCACCGCTGACACATGCTGTGTGAAACAGGCTTGAAAGAGTCTACAGCCATGCTACCTTGGGTATGTGAGCCTATGTGAACAAAGTAGGGTCCCCATAATGTAAGATGCATCAATTGGATTGAGTTTTTAAAAAGTGATTGTTATTATTTACTTCTGTATTTATTTATTTATTCATTAAGTTATTATCATTTTACTTGATCTGAAAATGTCAAGGTCAATTTCTGTTATTTGTTGTGGTTTGTTTGGTATGAGAGAAAAATAACAGTTAAATTACCTAAAATATAGACTATATGGATACTAACCTTATTGATGTTAGGATTAGGTAACAAAGTCACGACAGGTGATGTTAGTGTGACAGAGAAACTAACATTGATGTAGGCCTTATCAAACCACATTAAACTGATTGTTATATAATATCCTTTGGATTAAAAAAACAAAAATATAGCCCTGCATTGTTGTCAGTCTTTGATTTTTGTGAATTATGTGTGTCTAAACTCATACTACCTAAACTATACACCAAATATCCAAGTCAGCTTAACTGACCATCTCTGATTTGTCTTTACTAACAATGTTCTTACACAGAAATAGATATACAGCTGAAAACCAGAACAACAAAGCTAAACAAGGTAAACATTTGACCACAATGTACTTATGTTACAGGCCTCAAGCACGTTACACACCAATGTTCTCATCCCAACTCGTCACATGGTTCCATTCTGTCAGTAACCTCCTACTGTGTCTGCTGTTTACACCTCGGGATGTTTTTACTGTGATGTCAACATATGCACATAGAGGGCTGAAGGAGCATGATGCTTATGTTTACACAACAGCATGGCAACCAAGGCGGACCATCACAATTGTTAGGATCAGGCGACAAAGTCGCGAACGGTTATGTTTAGGCAAAAGAGGCACATGGTAAGGTATTGAAAAAATCACATGAAGCGTCCTCTGGACTCCCACATGAAAGTCAGTTGTTTGAAGGACCCATCCACCTCCCTTCCCTCCCACCCAATAAGGAAACTTGTTCTCCTCATATTAAGGAGTTACTTGCAGCATTATTACCTGATGCTGACCATCTAAATTTGCTTCATTGACCTTATATTCTAAAATATCATCATATTTTCTTAGACAGTGCAGATTGGCAGATACAGACAGTCGGATTTCTTATAAACAAAAGGATGTCATCTGTGAACACCATTTTATGCATCAGGTAAATGCTCTGCCTATACCTGTGTTAACTTTTTCAAATTGAGATCTCGCTGTCATTTTTGCAATATTGAGACTCCTTCGGTGCATCCTAAAGATTTTTATAAAATACTTGAAAAGCCCCTTCTTCTGGACGGGAATATTTCACCTGAGATGTGGGGTGCCTTATTTTAGATACCTTACAGTTCATTTGTGCTTTTTCTAATAAAAAAATAAATAAAAATAAAAAATAAAAATAGCTGCCATTGTAAATAGGTGTACCTGTGTTTGCACCAGTATAATGCGTCTGCATCCCCTTGATCACTGTCAGTGTTGCTCTTGTCTGATAACTCAAACATATCTGTTAATAATATTTCATTCAGTCATTTTTCAATATACATCCACCACACCAGTAATAAATTGAGACTTTGATATGAGAAGTTAAACTTTCATTACATTGCATTTAAAAATTTTGGGGAAAAATCTCTTACTAGCACTTCATATAGCATAGCTACATTTGATCCTCCTTTTTATTGTCTGTGACTGACTTTTTTGTCTTCAGATGTCAACACAAGCCTTCTGTGGAGCTGAAGAAAGGTAAGTTTGTTTTCTACTCCAGTCTGCCCCTTATGCATTGCTGCATTGGTGGATGAATGAGTGATCTATTCCATGTCCAACAGCTCAATGCCTGTATGTTAATTATGTTCAATAAAGAGAGACAAAAAGAATCTTGTAGTCTTTTTATTTCAAATAATAAACACTTTGATGTCAAAGGCAAATAAGATATGATGATTACATAAAATGTAAAATAATTCCTAATAATTCAGAGAATTACAAAAAATAAATAAAATAAAAAATACAGAGAAATGCATAATTAGCAGGATTCCATTTTTGTCAACCATTTGGCTCTATAAACCTGTACTGTACCCCCTATGTACCCAGTACTTACAAAATACTTAGGGGATAACTTCAATCATCTTTCCTCTGCAGTATCTCGTTAGTATCGGGTAATTACTTTGTAAGTTGTGTGCTGTGTTATAAAGCGCAACTAATTGTCGTTGCTTAGGCCTGTCAACATTGAAACAGATGAATCTCTGGTATTTAAAATGTTTCTTAAAATCCAGATTCATTTTGGGCTATGATCAGTTAAAGTAATAGATTCTATACTGCAAGATCCTGCCTTGATATAAAAATTAGACCAATTCTCCAAATATGACCCACATAAAGGTGAAGTCTGTTGTTCTTGGATTTATAGCTTCCCAGCTAGCAACCAACCCCAACTCCTCCAACATGTTTTTTTTTTTTCATGTATAAGACAATTAAAGTTCCCTAGCAACACCAAAACTCCAATTGCACATTATTACATATTTTAATATATTATTAAATTTTTTTAAAAAAGTATTTCCTCATCCCCTCATCCCTCTCTAAGATTGGAATAATTGACCTCTCTTTCAAATTTACAATACACCAGTCTGTGGACGTAATAACATGTCAAGGACACCAGAACTTTTAACACACCAAATAAGATGAACAGAATAAACATGTCTGACTCCCAAAAACCCAGCTGGATACAGAGTTATTATAAAACAATAGGTCGAGTTTACAGGTAATGACACAACCACTGTTGTAATTTCGGTAGAGAGTAGTGACCTCTAACTTTTTGGAAAGAATGCACAAAGTGCCATCCAATCTACAGACCCATAAGTAAAAGCAGTCTTTTGGAGAAATTGCAGCAGAAAATGTGCATAGTTTCTGGAACAATTAGATCACAACACTTAGAGCACTGCAGGCAAGAGGAAATCTATGTATTTTGAATTTTAGCTTGAACTGTCCCTTTAATCCATTAAACCTGAGCAAATTGGTTTGATTTCTTTCAAAAACATGGAGAGAACTGAAATGACCAACTCAGCAAGAAATTAAAAAATATTTTGTGCCATATCTTGTTATGTTGCTTTAGTTAAGTCTCCTCGGACTCTGAACACCTTAATATCCTCATTCTACTCGACCTCTCTGCAGCCTTTGACACCATCAACCACCATATCCCTCCTGTTCCATCTTCAATCCTCCCTGAACATCTCTGGCTCCGCCCTCACCTGGTTTAAATCTTATCTCACTAACAATTCATCAGAAACAATAACTGCACCTCCTCCATTGCCTCTCTGTCCCAAAGTGTCCCTCAAGGTTCGGTGCTTGGTCCCCTCCTCTTCATCCTTTACATGATGATATACCGATGATATTCAACTCTACATCCATCCATCCATCCATTTTCTTCTGCTTATCCGGGGTCAGGTCGCGGGGGCAGCAGCCTAAGCAGGGAAACCCAGACTTCCCTCTCCCCGGCCACTTCGTCCAGCTCTTCCCGGGGGACCCCGAGGCGTTCCCAGGCCAGCTGTGAGACGTAGTTTCTCCAGCGTGTCCTGGGTCTTCCCTGGGGCCTCCTACCGGTGGGATGTGCCCTGAACACCTCACCAGGGAGGCGTCCTGGAGGCATCCTAATTAGATGCCCGAGCCACCTCATCTGGCTCTTCTCGCGATCTTGTTCTTTCGGTCACTACCCAAAGCTCGTGACCATAGGTGAGGGTAGGAATGAAGATCGACCGGTAAATCGAGAGCTTTGCCTTTCCGCTCAGCTCCCTCTTCACCACGACAGACCGGTGCAGAGTCCGCATTACTGCAGACGCTGCACCGATCCGTGTGTCGATCTCCCATTCCATCCTTCCCCCACTCGTGAACAAGACCCCGAGGTACTTAAACTCCTCCACTTGGGGAAGGACTTCGTCCCCGATCCGGAGGGGGCACGTCACCCTATTCCGGCTGAGAACCATGGTTTCGGATTTGGAGGTGCTGATTCTCATCCCAGCCACTTCACACTCGGCTGTGAACCGATCCAGTGAGAGCTGAAGGTCACGGCCCGATGAAGCCAACAGGACCACATCATCTGCAAAGAGCAGGGACCCAATCCTGAGGTCACCAAACTGGACCCCCTCAACACCCTGACTGCGCCTAGAAATTCTGTCCATAAAAGTTATGAACAGAATCGGTGACAAAGGGCAGCCCTGGCAGAGTCCAACCCTCACCGGAAACGAGTTCAACTTACTGCCAACAATGCGGACCAAGCTCTGGCACCAGTCATACAGGGAACGGACAGCCTGTATCAGGGAGTCCGAAACCCCATATTCCCGGAGAATCCCCCACAGGACTCCCCGAGGGACACGGTCGATTGCCTTCTCCAAGTCCACAAAGCACATGTGGACTGGTTGGGCAAACTCCCACGCACCCTCAAGGATCCTGCCAAGGGTAAAAAGAGGGACCACCACCCCAGTCTGCCAGTCCAAGGGCACTGCCCTGATGTCCATGCAATGTTGCAGAGTCGCGTCAGCCACGACAGCCCCACAACATCCAGGGCCTTGTGGAATTCCGGGCAGACCTCATCCACCCCCGGGGCCCTGCCACCGAGGAGCTTTTTGACCACCTCGGTAACCTCAGCCCCAGAGATAGAGGTGCCCACCCCCGAGTCCCCAGGCCCTGCTTCCCCAACGGAAGGCGTGTTGGTGGGATTGAGGAGGTCTTCGAAGTATTCCTTCCACCGATCCACAACGTCCCGAGTCGAGGTCAGCAGCGCCCCGTCGCCACCATACACAGTGTTGACGGAGCACCGCTTCCCCCTCCTGAGACGCCGGATGGTGGTCCAGAACCTCTTTGAAGCTGTCCAGAAGTCGTTTTCTATGGCCTCGCCGAACTCCTCCCACGCCCAGGTTTTCGCCTCGGCGACTGCCGCCGCCGCACTCCGCTTGGTCTGTCGGTACCTGTCTGCTGCCTCCGGAGTCCCACAGGCCAAGAAGGCCCAATAGGGCTCCTTCTTCAGCTTAACGGCACCCCTTACCACCGGTGTCCACCAGCGGGTTCGGGTGTTGCCGCCCCGACAGGCACCGACCACCTTACGGCCACAGCACCGGTCGGCCGCCTCAGCAATGGAGGCACGGAACACGGCCCACTCAGACTCAATGTCCCCGGCCTCCCCCGGGACATGGTCGAAGCTCTCCCGGAGGTGGGAGTTGAAGCTCCTTCTGCCGGAAAACCTTTACTTCAGAGGAAGGCATCATTATGGTCTTAAAGGTTTTGTCACCAGATTTGAAGTCAATCGTATATACAATGTGTAGGAGAATCCCATAAAAGAAGAAAATATGTAATTTCCATGACATTTCATGTTGCCAGTAAGGTGCGCTAAAAGTAATGGTAATGGTTGTCATGTAGATGTGTTCAGGGCAACACAGTCATCAAACATATGAAGTTTGGTGAAGACTGGACCATGTCCCTCAGAGTTATAAAGTACTTCCCGGTTAATGGTGAGACATGGAAATGATTGGCCCAGTGACAACCACACGATGTGACGAAAACTCACAAATGTAATAACTTTTGATGTCCCACGCCTTTTGAGAGGATTTTTTAATTTCTAAGTCAATCAGATGAAATCTGTAGGAGACGATCGAAAATTTGCAAGCCCTGAAAATTGCCAAAAATACAGCAAAATTGCACATTCAATTCAAAATGGCTGACTTCCTGTGGGTTTAAGGTATGGGTCCAAGAGGCTTTTTTGTAGGTCTTGGGCTGTTACACATACCTCCCAAGTTTTGTAGCTGATGAAATGTACTGCAGGGGCTGCTTCACTGAAATCTGTAGGGGGTGCTACAAAGCCATTTTGGCACATCAGTGCAAAAAAAATCATATCAAATATTACATTTTAGGACTTCTGATGTGTGCTAAGTTTGGTGAGTCTTGGTGCATGCCTTGCCTCTCAAAAAGTGCCTCAAGTTATGTGTAACTTTGACAATAGCGTTTGATGAAAACTCAAAAGTGTAATTTCTTTGCATCATGAAGGTCTTTACAGTATTCATATTGGATATGAAATCAGTTAAGATAACCTGCTACAGGGGGGAAAAAAAGAGTAAAAAAAGTAACTTCCTGCTACCAATAGGTGGCACTATGAGTAAGATTCAAAAATGCACTGCAGATGTCTTCAGACGTGAAATCTTTTCCATCTGGGGCGGAATTACAACAAAAAAAAAAAAATCAAAATCAAAATTCTCCACCCGACTTCGGTAACGTCTTTCAACGAAAACTCTCAATATTCATTTTCAAGCATCATCAACGTCTTCAAGATTTTTTGAGACCATTTTGAGATCAATCGAGTCAACCTGCTAGGAGCTGGACATCTTACTGTTAACCTTTGCCTTTCTTGTGCCAATAGGTGGCGCTAATATGGCCCAAACTTCAAATGTTTGATAGGAGTCCCGCCCTGAACACATATATATGACAATTCTAAACGATAATGAGAGTGCCAGCTATTGGTACAAGAAAGGCACTGAAATGGAAGATTGCATCACACAGTCTTTTTTCTCTCAAATGAATTGCCTTTCTGAGGGCTTTAACATATTCAAAAAGTCATGAAACTTTGCAGACTTATCAGGTCTGGTGAAAAATTTGATATTTTATGGGCTCGTGCATGGGTGGGAGGAAATGTATCAGTTGCGCCCCCCACTGATTTTCAATGAAGCAGTCCCCACAGCATGTTTTACCTAGAGCTGTGAAAGTTTGGAGGCCTGTGCAACACCCTAGTACCTACAAAAAAGTCCCTGGGGCCATACCATAAAAACCAACAGGAAGTCAGCCATTTTGATTTGAAGTTGTAATTTTGGTGTATTTTTTGCCATTTTCAGGGGTCGTAATCTTGTAACTTGTGTTTGAGCTTTCATCAGATTGACTTCAAATGTAATGGCTACCTTCATCAGACCTTTAACAGCAAAAGTTGTTCAAATCATGAGTTTTCATCACACTGTGGGATCTGTATGAGGCATCTAATTTGCATGTTCTGCCACGAACAGGAAGTAAACAGGAAGTGGTATGTAACTCTGCTGTAAATTGTCCAATATGAACCAAATAGAAGTCCCTCCCTGAACACATCTATATGACAATTTTAAGCAATAATGACAGCGCTACCTATTGGCACAAGAAAGGCAAAGTTTTACAGTAAGATGCCCAGCTCCCAGCAGGTTGACTCGATTGAGCTCAAAATGGTCTCTTTAAGACGTTGATGATGCTTGAAAATGAATATTCAGAAGTTTTGTTGAAAGGAGTTACTGAATTAGAGTGGACAAGTTCGATGTTTCGACATGACAACAACATTTACAACATTTCACAGATTTGATCAGAGTCCAGGCCTGAAGACATCTGCTTCAGGCCCACTTTTGGTGCAATTTTGAATCTTAGTCATAGCGCCACCTGGTAGCAGGAAGTTACTTTTTTTACTCTTTGATTTTTCCTCCTAACTTAATTGACCTCATATCCAATTAGAATACTGTAAAGACCTTCATGATGCACAGAAATTACACTTTTGAGGTTTCATCAAGCGCTGTTGCCAAATTTACACATTATCGCCATAAAACTGGAAACACTTTTTGAGAGGCAAGGCATGCACCAAAACTCACCAAACTTAGCACACACATCAGAAGTCCAAAAATGCAGCCCCTGCAGTACATTTCACCTAGAGATACAAAGCTTGGAGGGCATGTGTAATAGCCCAAGACCTACGAAAAAGCCTCTTAGACCCATACCCTAAACCCAACAGAAGGTCGGACATTTTTAATTGAATGTGCAATTTTGGAATATTTTTTGCCATTTTCAGGGCTTGCAATTTTTCGATCTTCTACAGATTTCATCCGATTGACTTAGAAATTTAAAAATACTCTCAGAAGGCCTGAGACATCAAAAGTTAATACATTTGTCAGTTTTCGTCACATTGTGTTGCTCTTGCTAGGCCAATCATTTCCATGTCTCACCATTAACCAGGAAGTAGTTTATAACTCTGAGGAACATGGTCCAATCTTCACCAAACTTCATATGTTTGATGACCGTCTTGCCCTGACCCCATCTACATGACAACCATTACTTTTAGCGCCTCCTACTGGCAACATGAAATGTCATGGAAATTACATGTTTTCTTCTTTGATGGAATGCTCCTACAGATTGTATACGATTGACTTCAAATCTGTTGAAAAAAAAACCTTTAAGACCTTAGTGTTGCCTCTCTCTGTAGTTTAGGTTTTCCATTAATGCTGTTGCCATGGAGACCTAGTGGTGGTCGCCAAAAAGGAAGTTGTTGTAACTTCACTTTACATCGACCAATTGACCCCAGATTTCACAGTTGTGGTCAGGCTGCAGCTCTTATCACATCAACATGTCCTTTAATATGATATTCACTGAGCCACCTACTGTCAACATGAAGGACGCCTCGTACCACAACTATCCTTTGATTTCCATTAAGTTTACAATTTTTCTTCCCTCTGCTCGTTGATCCACTCCGACTGCCACAATATACAGCTGGAAATGCTGTTTGAAAGTCCTCCAATTTGCATCCACGTTTCCAGTCAGTTTCAACGGACCTGGCGGTTTTACTGCATCCATCTTGTTGTGTTGCTCCTCTTTCTTCACCCGACTCCTGGTACCATGTAAAGTTCTTGTTTATACATTAATAAACATAATTTAGAACTTTATGCTAGCTTCAGCTAGCTGTTTATTCCTCAGCTCCCGCTGGATAACTCTCACGTAACTTCCACACTTCCTGTTACAACATTTACTTTATATGTGGCCTCCTGATGACATACTGCCACCTACTGGCGACACCTTTGTTAGCACTTATCATTACAGGAACCACCCTGAGTGCCTAGCCTCCACCGCTAGCCAGCAACCACTGCACTGTAAGGGAGACGAAAGGAAATGTTACTAAAGAAACGGTTAAAACTGTATTAAACCAGTTGGTTCAAGCTAAAAAGGCAAATTTTAATAGCACTTACAAAACTACCTAAAACAAACACTCATCTCAACAGAGCAAACAGAACAAAACAAAACAGCCCAAAACAAAACAGCAGCTGATTGTGTCTGAGCAGGTACTACAATTACCCTGATGTCCTTCAGTCAGTCTGGAACAATTCACCACTACAAAAGAGGCAAACACGATGTTAACACATTTTGTGTGGTTTGCAGAAGTTAAACATTGTTGAAAAAGTTAACAAACCTCAAATCCATTTTAATGGACACCACGACGACCAGGCCATCAGTGCACAACAGACAGTAAACTATTAAACACAAACGCAATGTATGCACACAATGCTTCTGTTAAAATAAAAGCCACTACTCAAGATAAAAGTCTAAAATGACCTCCAGGCCACATTACCCACCTCAGAGACATGACAAGTAGGCTACCAATTTCGGGGGGTTGGGAAAGGGGAGGAGCTGACCTACTTTTCAAGAGGCTGCAGTCTGCAGCCTCTAACTCAGATTCTCTCTGCTACACATATATAGTTTACTCAGTAAAAAACTTGGTCTAGACCTATTCTAAATGAAAAGTGACCTTAGATGACTTTATAGCCATGCTGCTCACGGTCGCCGGCCCAGAAGCAATAGAGGTCTTCAACACGTTTGTGTTTGCTCAACCTGACGACAAAGACAAGTTTGACGAGGTCGTGAAGAAATTTGATGAGCACTGCCTGTCAAAGAAAAATGAAACGTACGAGAGGTACGTCTTGCGCTCACGCTTACAGCACCAGGGTGAGTCATTTGATAATTTTCTCACCGACCTTAAGATTAAAGCACAGTCCTGTAATTTTGGCGATCTCAGAGACTCTATGATTAGAGATCAGATTGTTTTTGGGACTAATGAGAAAAAGCTCTGGGAGAAACTATTGAGGGAGACAGACCTCACGTTGGACAGCGCCATAAAAATATGCCACGCCAGTGAGCTTGCACGGCAACAGGTACTGACTTTCAGAGAGCCTGCGCAAGGAGCAGTATACCAAGAAAACGAACCAGTGAACGCCGTGACAGTGAAAGGAAAACAACGGAGCAAAAGTAAAAGCAATGACAATTGGAACAAAACCAGTGATAGAGAGATGTTCAGCTGCAAAAGATGCGGTGAGAAACACAGACCTAGACAATGTCCTGCCTATGGAAAAATGTGTGCAAAATGCAAGGGACAAAATCATTTTGCCAGAATGTGTCTCTCAAAGAAGAAGGGACAGGGCGTGCACACAGTGCAGGAAGACACAGATGACAGTGATGATTTGAGTGAAACATTTTTCATAAAGATGGTGTCACATGATGAAGATGTTAACACACCGTCATCAAGAGCAGATGATACAGTCCAGACTGTTAATTCAGTAACTGGAGATAAATGGATTGCTCCACTGTTAGTTAATGGGACTATTGTAACATTTAAGATTGACACAGGGGCCAAAGCTAATTTGATCAGTGAGGAAGATTTCAGGGCACTGACAGAGAAGCCTAGAAAATTCACAGAAAAAGTCACACCCCTGAAGGCTTATAATAATCAGCCAATACAAACAAAAGGTGGATGCAGACTGAAGGTGACAGCTAAAGGCAGACAGCATAACCTGTTCACCATTGTGCCTAATGGACATGAGTCACTCTTAGGAGGGAAGGCATCTGAGGACCTAGGTCTAGTAAAGAGGATTTATCAGATAAATACAGACAACATGAAAATAGTCAAACAAGACAAAAGGCTGGAACACCAACAGTGCCAGGGAGCCACAGACATCGTGGAAAAGTTTCCTTCTGTTTTCAAAGGACATGGGACATTACCTTACACTTACAAAATTCAGCTCAAGGACGATGCCAAGCCTGTAGTGCATGCCCCAAGGAGAGTGCCAGCACCACTGAGAGCTGGCTTGAAAAAAGAGCTGCAAAGGATGATTCAAATGGGTGTCATTGAGAGAGTGGAAGAACCCACAGACTGGGTGAACTCCATCACATGTGTCAAGAAGAAGACTACAGGTGCCATAAGAGTCTGCCTTGATCCCAAAGATCTAAATGAAAACATTAAAAGAGAGCATTATCAGATCCCAAAACGAGAAGAGATAATGAGTGAAATGGCAGGTGCTAAGTTTTTTAGCAAATTAGATGCTTCACATGGGTTCTGGCAGCTGAGGCTGGACCCAGAAAGCAGCAAATACACCACCTTTAACACGCCATTTGGACGTTACTGTTTCCTGAGGCTCCCATTTGGCATCAAATCAGCACCAGAGATCTTCCACAGAGCAATGGAGTCCGTAATTGAGGGTCTGGAAGGCACCAGAGTCTATATAGATGACTTGGTTGTTTGGGGAACAACACAACAGCAGCATGACGAGAGACTGGAGAAACTCTTACAGAGCATAAAAAAAAGTGGACTAAAACTAAACAGGGACAAGTGTCTCTTCAGTGTCACAGAGATGACCTTCTTGGGAGACAAGGTCACAAGTGAAGGGGTGGAACCTGACCAGTCAAAAGTGCAAGCCATATTGCACATGCCTGCCCCCACTGACAAAAAGGGTGTCTTGCGAGCCATGGGAATGATCAACTTCCTGGGCAAGTTCATCCCTAATCTTACTGCCAAGACAGCATGCCTCAGAGAGCTGCTACAGCACAACACAGTGTTTGAGTGGACAGCATGACATGAGAAAGAGTGGAAAAAATAAAGGAAACTGTAACCACTGAGCTAGTCCTCACATTCTTTGATCCATCAAAACCAACAAAAATCTCCACTGATGCCTCGAAAGATGGCTTGGGAGCCGTACTGCTCCAGATGCATGAAGATAAATGGCAGCCTGTGGCATATGCGTCTCGATCAATGACAGAGACTGAGCAACGCTATGCTCAAATTGAAAAAGAGACTTTGGGCTTAGTGTTTGGGTGTGGAAAGTTTCACAGTTATGTGTACGGACTGCCAACCTTTACAGCAGAGACTGACCACAAACCGCTTATCTCAATCAGAAAAAAGAACCTTAATGACATGTCACCCAGAATCCAGCGCATGATGATGGCGTTGCAGCGTTATGACTTTGACCTCATTTACACACCAGGAAAACACATTATACTGGCAGACACTTTGTCACGAGTACCAGCACCAAGCAGTGACGTGCTGGTCAGCCCTGTGTCTGATGATGCTGAAACACATGTAAACATGGTGACTGTTTCTCTCTCAACATCAGATGTCATGCTGCAGCAAATTGTGCAGGAGACAGCAAAAGATCTGCTGCTGCAAAAGGTGACCCACCATATCCAAAATGGATGGTCAAGAGGAGAATGCCCAGGGTTCTACCCTGTGCGCGCAGATTTGTGTACAGCTAATGGACTGCTGCTGAGACAAAACAGAATTGTCATCCCACAATCCATGCGCCAAGACATGCTTCAGCGCATCCATGAGGGACATCTGGGAGTGGAGAAATGTAAAAGGAGAGCAAGAGAAACGGTTTATTGGCCAGGCATCAACAAAGACATAGAGGAAATGATACAGAAATGTGAAACATGCCTCAAGCTTCACTACAAACAAACAAAGGAGCCAATGCTTGTTGCAGAGCTACCCACTGCACCATGGCAAAAAGTAGGCACTGACTTATTTCATCTGCATGGCAAGGATTATCTTCTGGTGATTGACTATTATTCTAACTATCCAGAAGTTGCACAGCTTTCCAGTACATCAGCACAGTCTGTCATCACACACATGAAAGGGTTTTTCTCCAGACATGGAATTCCACAGTGTGTAGTCAGTGACAACGGTCCACAGTATGACTGTAGTGAATTTCATGAGTTTGCAAAGCAATATGGATTTGAACATGTCACCTCCAGTCCCTTGTATCCACAGGCAAATGGACAGGCAGAAAAGGGGGTCCAGATTGTAAAGAGACTGTTAAAAAAGGCAAGAGAGGGTAAAGCTGACCCTTACTTGGCTTTACTGAGCTACACCTCTGGAGTGTGGAGCATCCCCTGCTGAGCTGCTCATGTGTCGTAAGCTGCGCACCACACTTCCATGCATTCAAACAAACAATGACAACAAATCCAACGACGAGCTGACTGACAAAAGGATGAGACTTAAGCACAGACAAAAGATGAACTACGACAAAACGGCAAGGGATCTGGAACCTCTGCAGGAAAAGGATGCTGTGAGGATTGAAGGCCCTGAGATGTGGGACAGAAAAGCAACAGTCCTCAGTGAAGTAGGACCCAGGTCATTTGTTGTTAGAACGGAGAATGGACAAATGTTAAGAAGAAACAGGAGGAGTCTGTTAAAGACTCAGGACATTGAGAGTCAGACAGAGGAGACAGGGTCTGAACAAGAAGGTGTTACACCAGCTATGCACCACAATGAGCCTCCTTCACCTCCCCCAGTGACTGTCACACTCAGAAGGTCTACCAGACGGAGGAAGCCTCCCGAGAGGCTCATAGAACAAGGATGAATTGTTCAACTGATAAACTGTGGAAGAAAGATGTTGATATTGCAGCACTGTTTAAAAAAAAAAGAGTTAATACTTGTGCTGAATTTGATATGTTGTGAGTTATTGATGTGTTATTGACTGCTGCAGCTGTGTAAAGTGTGAAAAGTGTGTAAAGAGCTATTCAGTATTGCAGTGTTCGAGGCTCATTTGGTCTGACCAGGGAGATTTATGTAATTTTGAAATACATAGAAAAGCTAGAAGCAAGAATATATTTTATTTTGCACTGTGTTCATATGTTTGGCTACAGAGAAAAGCTTAGTGCTGAGAAGTGTAGTTTGTTGTGTTATTTGTGACATGTGAATGTTCAGACTGTTGAGATTTACAGAATAACAGTACAGTACTTAAAGAGTTGTGATTGATGTTATTCTCACCTGTTTGGAAGGGGGATGTAATGATAAGTGCTAACAAAGGTGTCACCAGTAGGTGGCAGTATGTCATCAGGAGGCCACATATAAAGTAAATGTTGTAACAGGAAGTGTGGAAGTTACGTGAGAGTTATCCAGCGGGAGCTGAGGAATAAACTCAAGCTAGCATAAAGTTCTAAATTATGTTTATTAATGTATAAACAAGAACTTTACAGTTCAGGTGGAAGATGGCAGACAAGATGGCAGACTAGAACTTCAGCTCCTCTCCCTACAAATTGTTTGATGCAAACTTGCTCACTTTCAGGTTTTGGACTCTCTTCCTAACTTTTATCATTCGAAAGCCTAATACTTGTTCTTTCTGCTATGTCGAGACAAAGTCGGCACAATAGTAAATCTAAAGACACTTTTAAAAAACTGGTGTGTGAGGATGAAGAGGAGGAATCTGAGAGCCTCCTCACAATGGCCTCTCTTGAAGCTGTTCTTACAAAACACTTCAACAAAGCTGAGAAGAATGCCAACGAAAGATTTGACTGCATAGAGACTCAGCTTGATAACATGCAAACGACTCTGAACAAACACACCGAGGAGACTGATAAACAACGCATTATCTCTGCCAAACTTCAGGAGCGCATTAAGAAAGTGGAGACTACTGCTTCAACACATGGCGACTCTTTGGACCAGATCCAGTCCAAACTGGCAGATTTGGAGGACAGAAGCAGAAGGGACAACCTACGGCTGATGTTCTTAAAAGAAGGAGCAGAAAAGGGCAACGCGTTAGCTTACCTGAGTGCTAACATCCCGAAATGGTTCGCCAAACTCGCTGCTAATCCTCCGGAGCTAATGCGGGCTCACCGCGTCGGTTCACCGCGCCAATCTCCCTCAGCTCCTAGAGTTATGATCATGAAATGTCCCCGATACACAGACAGAGACCGCATCCTCAAAGAAGCCAGGGGAAATCCAATTGAAGTCGACGGGCACACCATCCGATTCACTGCGGACTACAGCGACCATACTTCGAAGCTGAGGCGCCCCTGCTTCCCGATCATGCATCGGGCCCGACAGCTGGGATACCAGGCGTTTTTGCTCTACCCGGCGGTCATCAAACTCATCCGCGGATCGGAACAACATCTATTCCGTGATCCATCTGAGGCGGAGAAGTTTCTTGGTCCAGAGTAGGACAGTCCCGCTGACTGACTGGGGTAAGGCTCATGTTTTGAGCTCTTGTCTACTCCACTGTACCGAGCTGTCAAAGTCCTCACACGCTGGTTTGTTTACTTCCTGGTGGACGCGTCAGAGCTGATGGGACGTCACTCAGGAGGCGTGCCTGTCATTCTGACTTTCTACAGTTGTTTTATCGGCAACTTTGTCACGAAAGGCCTGCCAGTTTTCTTTTTTCTCTCTCTCTTTTTCTGTGTGCATTCTACTTATATTTTTTATTATTGTGCTGACATTAACATTTATCCGCTTTGTTAAGCGGCAATCTTAATCTGGCAGGTTACTATTATTTCCATTGTCCACTTACAGTACGGATGGTTCTCTAATGAATAGTAGCTTTTCGGCTATGCTTTTTCTTTTTTCTCTTTTCTTTCTTTTTTTTTTTTTTCATTACTATTATGAGCTATGTTTGCTTGATTTTGGTATAACCCTATTTGAGTCTTATTAATAGTTGGGGCTTGTAGCCTAATGTTTTCTTTTGCATCAATTTTCTGTTTTTTCACTAGTATGAACCCAATTTTTCTTTTTTTTCTGTCTTTATTCTGCAATGGGTACTCATATAATAGGTTATCCTTTTTTTTATGGAGAGGAAGCGGTTACTAGACTATCCCTCACTGTCACTTCGATTTTGGGGAGTGGTTGCGGGTGGGCTCTGGATGGACTTTTTTTCCATCTGTCTCTTTTTTTTGAGGGTGGGTTGTAGGAGCCTGTTTGGTTTGAGACTCGTTTACCTGGGTTTCATAAGGGAAAGAAGGCAGGCTGGGTGGGTGGGTAAGGGTGTTTCAGGATTGTGGGATAATGGTTGGGTGGGACAGGACCCAAGGGATGGAACTTTAGATTTACTGTTTTTCACTCGTGGTGGCTGTTTCTGGTTCACTTTTCTGATACTATTTTTCTGCTCAGATACCCATGACTAGTGTTTCTCTCTTGTCTTGGAATGGGCAGGGATTTAACATTCCTCATAAACGTACAAGCAGTCTGGATTTTTTGCGGAGGATGAAAATAGACGTGGCTCTTCTTCAGGAAACTCATCTACTGGAAAGAGACGTCTCCAGACTCCAGGATAAATTCTATCATGTTATTGCTTCCTCCTCAAATTTGAAAAAAAACAGAGGAGTAGCGATTATTGCTAAACGTAGCTTTCAGTTTACGATTTTAGGTTCTGGGAAGGATTCTGAGGGCAGAGTAGTCTTTATTAAAACTCTAGTAAATGACAAAAAACTAGCTTTTGTGTCTGTTTATGCTCCTAACTCCTTCGATAGGATTTTCTTTGATTACCTGACTAAACTTATGCTGGATTTATCTGATTTTGGTCTAATAATAGGAGGCGACTTTAATGCAGTTTGGTTACACTCATTAGATAGAACTGGTGTAGCGGAGGGGGCAAACCAACGTCTTGCTTCCTCTGCATTAAGGAAATGGGCTTCAGACTGTGCGGTAGTAGATGTCTGGCGGACAGCTAACCCCTCTCTAAGGGAGTTTTCTTGTTTTTCGTCACGTCATAGAACTTTTTCCTGTATAGATTTCATTTTCATTTCTAAACATTTATTGGAAATAGCCTCTGATTTTGCTCTTCTCCCTATGTCTCTTTCTGACCATAGGGCTGTATCTGGCAAACTGGCAATCCCTTCGGGCCCCAAACAAGCGGCCCGTTGGCGGTTTAATTCCACTCTACTGCAGAATGAATCTTTCCTAAGGGAAATGAAAGAACAACTGGACCAATTTTTAGCAATAAATAGACCTTCTGTTGATGATTCCAGGGTACTCTGGTCAGCTGTAAAAGGGTTCATAAGAGACAAAACAATTGGATTTGCCTCTAATCTAAACAAAACAAGATGGAAGCATATTGTAGATTTAGAGAATAGAATTGCTACTTTAGAGAGTTCTTTGTCTCTGAATGCTACCTCTGACCTTATTCTCGAATGAGACTTGTTAATCAAAGACCTTAATCAACTACTCAGGAACAAATCCGATTTTCTTATTCATAGGACTAGGCAACTTGATTACCTGTACAGTGCCCAACCAAGTCATCTACTGGCTTTGAAACTTAAATCCAACGAACAATTGGCTAACATATCATCTGCTAAATCTTCCACAGGTAAATTGTGCTTTGCTCCAATCGAGATAAATGATATTTTCTGCTCATTTTACTCCAATTTATACTCTTCTGAGTTTATTTATAATGAGCATGCATGCAAAAGCTTTTTGAACCCCCTTCAACTTCCAAAGCTTCCGTATGAATCCGCCCTCGAACTTGATGCTCCAATAACCCTGACTGAATTGCATAAAGCCCTAGTGAGCATGAGTAAGAATAAATCCCCAGGGCTTGATAGTATACCCCCAGAGTTTTATTTGACCTTCTGGCCTCAATTGGGTCCTCTTTTACTGGAGATGATTCATTCTACAATTAATAATGGTTCTTTCTTTAAGAATACTAATATTGCTATTATTTCTCTACTTTTAAAAAGGGGTAAGGATCCTTCTGAGTGTTCGAGTTACCGTCCTATTTCAATTCTAAACGCTGATATTAAGCTATTTGCCAAAGTCTTAGCTTCCCGATTGGAACCATATTTGCCTACCCTAATTCACGCGGATCAGACTGGCTTTATTAAGAAGCGCCTTGCCTCAGACAATGTCCGCCGTCTTCTCCACATTATAGAAGCCTCTAACACCGCAGATTCTTCAAATGCCATTCTGTCGCTTGATGCAGAGAAGGCATTTGATCGCCTTGAGTGGCATTTTCTGTGGCAGGTTCTGCATCATATGGGCTTTGGACATAACTTCATATCTATGATTCAAACACTATATAATGACCCAACTGCAATGGTATTGACAGGGAGCACCTGTTCTAGGCAATTTCCCATATCTAGAGGTTGTCGACAGGGTTGTCCCCTCTCACCTCTGTTGTTTGTTTTATCTCTTGAGCCTCTTGCCCTGGCAGTCCGGCAGTCAATCAGCCACAACCCTATTACTATACATAATACCAAACACTTTATATCTTTGTATGCAGATGATGTTCTTCTTTTCCTCCATAATGTTTCTCATAGTCTTCCTCACCTTTTAAACATTTTCAAGGACTTTGGCCAGATTTCAGGATACAAAATCAATTGGGAAAAATCTGCGTTACTACCTCTGAACTCTTCCACTGGGCAGGTTCTTACCACTGTAGCCACATTAAACATACCAGTTGTACAGACATTTAAATATCTAGGAGTCTTAATTTTTCCTACAGTCTCAGCCACAGTGACTAACAATTATAAGAAAGCACTTGCTGATGTGGAAATTAGCCTTCAAAAGTGGAGCTCCTCATCTTTGTCTTTTCATTCCCGCATTTCAGTGATTAAAATGAATATTCTCTCCCGAATAAATTTTGTTAGTTCTATGCTTCCTCTGGCACCTCCCAAAGGTTACTGGAAGAAAATTCACTCACTACTCTCTAAATTCATTTGGGCTGGTAAAAGACCCAGAGTTAAATTATCTGTCCTTCAGAGACCAAAGAAAAATGGTGGTTTAGGACTCGCAAACTTTCAACTATATCATTGGTCCTTTGTGTTGCGCCCTCTCTCCACCTGGTTTGACACAGCATCTTGCGTATCTTGGTGCCCCATTGAGGAAAATATTGTCCAGCCCCACCGTTTGCAAGATCTTATTTATTCCAATATTTCTATTAAACAATCTAAGCTGAAGTTTGGGGCTATCATCGCTGAGCTAATTTCCACCTGGAGTGCTGCTGAAAAATTTTGTAAAGTTTCTTCCAATTGGTATCTCCAGTCACCCATATTTTTTAACTCCTGTCTCCAGCTGGGAGGGAGCCCTATATATTTTTCTAGTTGGGCAAATAATGGTGTATTTACATTATCTGATATTTTTGGGGCTGAAGGTCTACGCTCATTCTTAGACATTCAGAAACTCTTTAATTTACCTGGTTCCTCCTTTTTCTTTTATCTTCAGTTGCGTACGGCAATGCGCACTTTTGGGTTGCCTTGGGATGGCTCACTAGGTTTACACCCTTTTCATAAGGCTCTGACTGGGAGTAAGGCTTTGGTCTCTACTGTTTATGCCATTTTGATGCAGGCACCAAACAACTCTCTCTTGACAGAGTTTGGAAGCAGGACCTCCCATCTGTCGACAATAATTTGGACTGGCACTTGATCTGGCAAAACCTGTCCTTTTCTTCCAGAAACCCCAACCACCGAATTATTCATTATAATTTCATCCACAGGTCATATCTCACTCCACGCAGCTTGTTCAAATTTAAAGCTTTGCCCTCTCCTAACTGTACTTTATGTTCGCATAAAAGCTTAGGCACCTTTTTCCATATGGTTTGGGAGTGCCCAGGAGTTGTGGTTTTCTGGAAGAATGTTTGTAGTGTGCTGTCCACAATATTGCCTAAGCAAATTCCTTACTCACCCACCATCTTATTACTCAATGACCTTTCTGGTTTGAACCTATCCGCTAAACTTAAGCGCCTTTTTCTGGCTGGTCTCACTGCTGCTAAAAGGATGATAGCATGTCGATGGAAACCCCCTCATGTGTTATCCATAAATAAATGGCTGTTAGATTTTATTGATATAGCCATTATGGAACGCTGGGCAGCTAATTTGCACTTAGCGAAACCCAAAAACGTTTCATGTTGGGATGACGCAATCTCCACTCTAAAATCCTTACTGTAGTCATCTTTTGCTCTTACTTTGGGTCCTGTGGGTGGGTGGGAGGGTGGGAGGGGAGATGTGGCATTCTTTATATTTACCTTCTCATACACTCAATACTGTAGATATGGTTGGTTGGTAGTATTGCCATTGTTTGGTATCTATTAAGTTATTCATTTTCTGTTGGATGGGCTACACTACCATTATATTTCCTTTGTTACTGTTGCTACTATAGTCTAATTCTTGCTTGCCACATCTGTTTGTTTGTTTGTTTTGTTTTAAATGGAAAAAACAATAAAAAATTGATCACAAAAAAAAGAACTTTACAGTTCCCAGCACCTTTCTGTTGTAGTGATAAGGGCACTGGGACACGATAGTCTGCACCTGTTTGCTGTGAGTTCACGAGTGGTGGGTAAGTGCACTCCCGGGACACTTCCTTTGGTAGTTTGCCTCCCCCTTGCTAGCTTCCACTCACTCCCCCTTCCCCTTTTTTTTTTTTTGATAGTTTTAATAATTCACTTTGGAAGTGTTTTTATTAATTGAAAAGAGTTATTGTTAAGAGAATAAATTGTAATAAATTTTTATACATCCTACCGTAATTTTGACCCGCCTTCATTGCTCATTACCAATTCCTTCTTTTCCCTCCACAGACACTTCCAGTTTAATAACTTTTTTTTGCTTAAATAATTATTAATAAATAAATCCTGATTTGCTTTTGAACCACGTCTGTCTGGTAGTGCTTGAACCTGTGTTTGCCTTTCTGCTTAGAACTGGGTAAAACTCCTTGGGTGAAAGTCCCTAGGTGGCATTGTCTGGCTTGCAATTTGTATCATTCTGTTACAGCCCCTTTATAATATAAAAGTACCCACTACCACGTTGCCACATATGCTTATGTTATTTATCTAAATAATGTTTCAGTCTCTGCTGCCTCTCTGTCAATTCTCCTCCACTCACGCAAAGCTTCACCCCAACAGCTCGTATGTTTAGTTTCACTCAGTCGGGTGGAGGCAGCTCTCTGTCTACTGAGCTTAGTAGTGCTATGTAGCCTTACACACTTGGTGATCATGATGTTGGGGCCAGTGAGGTCAAAACGCACAAACTGAGTGTGCACTGTTTGTGGCGCACAGTCCTACCACTGTGTGCCCTGTGTTTTACTGAACATCCAGCATGCAGCAGCTGATTAGAGTTAATACTGAAAAAGCATAGAAATAGTTACTGTTTTGTTTTTACCAAACGTGTCTGAATTCAGACTTTGTGCCAGCTGTGCAACAGCTTGTCGATAGATCGCAGCAGCAGAGTGACAGTGTGGCACGATGACAGAGGCACACAGACCGGTTTTTCCTTTCAGTGCCACAGCATCTCAACAGTAAAATGTTCAGAAAGTGACTTCCTCAGACTTCTACAGAATACATTGTTTTAGTCTGTTTTAGCCAGACTTCAAATGGAATACTTTTTATATATGAAGATCGCTCCGTCACTGATCCAGCTGCTCTCTGCTTCTCTCCTTTGCATCAGGGACAGGCTTTGTTTTTATTTCACTCATTATTTAAGTGGGAATGATGGTGGGCTGTTAGCAGCTGTAGAAGAAGTTATGCTGCTTTCTACACCCTCAATGCAACTAATATAGACTAGCACAGGTGATGAAGAGTTGAAGGAAATTTGTTTTACATTACATTTAAACACAGACACCACAGGATGACAGGCTTTGATCCAACTTGACAGTCATAGAGGAAATACACTTTGTGGCTCTACCAGATTGAACCTTTTAAATTAATTAATTATTTAATTAACTGCTGCAAATATGTTGTGTAAATCTTATATGACAGATGATATGTACAGGTGTTGTCATTCAGGTTGTGATGACAGGCTGCAGCCTATGATCACATTTTTTGTCCTGTACAGGTGTTTGTAGCATGCAAAAACCTGTAAAAGTAACATCACAGTACAGTGTGTGTGTGTGTGTGGAGTGGGGTGGGGGGGCTCCAAGACTTCGTGCCAAGGGGCCTCTCCATTTTTAATCTGTGCCTGTTCAAAACTGGTCATCATGGTTAACCAACATGGTTAACCAATTTAATGATATATGTGGCTCTGCTTTAGAGGTCACTACCCCTCTCAAATCCAATTGTGCTTTTCATTACCCTAACCTGACTCCAAGCTTCCTTAACTTGCCTCTTTCACCCGCCTTCTTTCCTTGCATCTTAGCTTCTCCCACAGGATATGTGAGCCGAGGAGCTGAGGAGATGTGAGGAGAGGGGAGGTGAAGCTGTGAAATGAGAAATCCTTGGCCCCACATCATCAGTCGGAGGTGACGTCAGTAACATATGATGTGCTGTCCAGCTGATCAGCTGTCAGACTGACAGGGAGAGACCCCTATTTAAGAACAATTTCAAAACCTTACAAGACAGGGAAAAGTCTTGTAGGTCAAATAAAGTCTCACATACAGCTACACAGGAAGACTTTATTCACTTATGTAAATTGTTTATCAGCCGATTATTTGTCGCCTAGTAAGCCTATTATTACTGACGTGGATCTAATCACCATTTAATATTCCTTTATAATCTAAATCATATAGGCCCAGCATCAGAGTTATAATTATTTAGGCCATTTATTTACTTGCATTATTATCTGCACAGTTATAGGCCTATACCACACAGCCTCTCCATGTAAGAATGTGTGTTAGTGATGCAGCAGGTGCTTGTTTCAGTAATCTCATTTCCCCAAACATAATCCAAGGTTTCTTTTCAATACTATTAAATGGATCACCCCCCACCATTTCCTCACCCTTGGTGCATAATTGTGAAACTGCTTTGTCCTTTTTTGTAGAGAAAATAAGTTATCTAAGAGCATCAATTGCTTCAGTGGTTTTCCTCTTACTTGTCCAACCGGTAGTTCCTAATGTGCACAGGAGACAAAGGTTCCACCTGCACACCCTTAAACTGTGGTGGGGGTCAACTGGTCCAAGGGTCAATCCTTGGACCAGTTTTATTTTGTTCCCCTTAGGGCACTTAATTTGTCAATTTGGCTGTGTTTTATCATTGCTACACAGATGACACACAGCTCTACTTGTCTGGGAAGCCCAATGATCGTTCACATTTATCTGTTCTATATGAATGTTTGGCCAGCATCACTAACTGGATGTCTCAAAATTCTCTTCAATTAAATCACAATAAAACCTAAATTCTGGTTTTTGTCCCAGACCCGGTCTCTAACAGTATCATCCAACACCTTAGTCCACTGGCCACTAACATAAAAACTTCAGCAAAAAGTCTAGGAGTCACTTTTGATAGCAAACTAAAATTCGACAAGTATGTCAAGACAGGTATTTAGTCTTGTTATTATCATCTAAGAAACATTGCAAAAATGTTATTATTATCATTCCAGCAACTAGAAACAGTGACCTATGCTTTTGTGTCCTTCTGGTTAAATTACTGTAACTTTCTATATTCCTGCCTAAACCAAGATGCTGTCACAAGATTACAGTTAGTCCAAAACTCTGCTGCCAGACTTCTCACCAAGTCCTCCTACCACTCCTACATCAACCCGGTTCTGATATCAATTCATTGACTGCCCATCAAATGTCGAATCTGATTCAAGATCCTCCTCCTTATGTACAAAGTTTAAATAATCTTGCACCAAAATATATCAGCAAACTATTGTTGCTGCATATCCCTGTTAGACCCCTCACGTCCTCTGAACAGGGACTGCTAGTTGTGCCTCATTCTAGGCTTAAAACACGAGGGACTGTGCGTTTTCAGTCCTGGGTCCCAGGCTGTGGAACAGTCTTCCCTCAGGGGTCAGGTCAGCGACCTCTGTTGAGGCCTTTACGTCACAACTGTGTGTAAAGTGTTTTTATGGGTAACTCGTGTATTCTATTGTTGCTGCTTACTGCCTCTCCATCTGTCATGCTCATTATATTATTGTTTCTATTTGTACAGCACTTTGTAATCTAGGGTTTGAAAGGTGCTATATAAATAAGTTTTACTTACTCACTTACTTTATGGTTACTAAAAAAATTAGGCGTTTTTGGATACTTATGCTTAACATCAAAGGGCTTATAAAGTATTTGGTAAAAATCTTACATCCATCATGAAAGCTTTGGAGTTTTTAAACTTGTCCTGTCCTTTTCTTGACTTTTTGAATGTTGCTTTATCTATTAACTAATTCATACTTTGTGTGACTGGTGATGAGCAAGATTAGGCCTTTAAGAGCTTTTTGGACAAAATGGAGCAGATACAACATCATGACAACATTGGGGCTACAAGAAGCAGATCTGGGAGGCAAGAGCTGTATCCAGAAAGCGGCCTCATCCTGCCCTCTACCCGCCTAGCTACAATCCACACAGAAGCAAAGAAGGACTGCCTTTGCTTCTTCCATTTTCTTTTCGATTAATTCTTTAATGCAGAGAAGCACCAAAATGCAGTTGCATTGGGAAACATGGAAAGGTGCCAGATGGGAAGACAGTCCAGTCTAAAGTCAATGGGCTTCTAAGTAAGTACATCACCCATTTGACAGTTCCTTTTTTAGTGTCTATTACCCCATAAATCATCTTTTGTTTTATCATGGATTATTTACCCATACACACAGATGAAGGAATGCTCAAAACTAGGATGGAACTAATTTTCACATGAGCAGGGACGGACAACAGACCGCAGAAATTTTAAGCAAGACACTGCTCTGGTAGGGTGATATGGCCTTAAAATTGTAAAAAAAAAATTGTATATATACATATTCTTAGTAGTGATGCACGATAATGATTTTTTTCAATCGATATCAATAACCGCTAATTTCCAGCTTCTCGTGGCTGATAAGATACCAATAACTGATAATTTCTTTTTGTTTGTTTTTATTATCCGAGGGTATAAAAAGGCTGAGGTGTAGTGAGTACAGATGAATTTAACATTATACCTCTGACCTAACCAAAAACACTTTCATGAATGCAGTTAGACAGTAGACTGTTGTGCTCAAAAAAGAAATAGCTTTTGTAGAACATAAAGCCTATCCTAAAGCCCACACTGCTGACTGTGACGACATATACTGATCTAACAGGCACAGCAGTTTGATGTCACGTGCAGCATATGCAGTGTGCAGTACTGGCGGAGCAACACCATGGGCAACACGGATGATTTTTAAAGAAATTTCTGCTTATTATTATCGGTTCTATTTATTGGCTTAAAATGTAATTATTGGAATTATTGGTATGACATCATAAATCCACATTATCAGGACTAATAATAATCAGTCCCGATAATTATTGTGCATCCCTAATTTTCAAATCTTATCAAAAGCACTTCATTAATGTTAAGACTTGGAGACAGAATTGACCATTACAACATTTTTGACTTAATACCCTCATGCAACAATATTATAGAAAATGACTATTGGTACTTCACAAAATATGAACACAATGAAATTTTTATTCATTTGTAATGTTGATATAATAACTATATCTTGATAATGATGCAATACAGCATACGGTTCTGCAGGGCATTCCACATAAAGGTGAGGGTGACCTCCCAGCTCAGTGGTTATTGTGGCAAACTATCACGTCACTGGCTGGCATCCCTGGTTCCACAGATCCTTGACTCTGATTCCTGAGTTCTGTGCTCTAAATTCCCTTTAATTTTTTCAGGTCAGTTACCAACGTTTCTAGTCGCGAAAAAGCTGCCTTGGAGTCAGTGATTGACTCTTAATTTTCTTTCCCTAATTCCTTCAACTCTCGGAGTATCTTGACAGCATTCATCATGTACTCATTTCCTCTAATCTTAGCCTCGTGCAGAGAAGATGACCTCCCCCTTTTCCTGTGTTCATTGTAGCTCTAGATGTGCTCATGTTTTCCTCTGGCACTTTGCTTGTTCTTGTAATTTAAATTTTGCAAAACATTATATACAGCAAAAAACAACTGAATTCTGAGGAAGCCAACACCCAAGGCATGTGTCTCAAGGCATGGCGTCACAGGAAGTCAGGTCAACTCAATTTCATTGATGAAGCCCATTATCATTCTATCAGTACGAACAGATGTGCAACAGATGAAATCAAGAACAATGAAGTTATAGTAGTAAATGACAAAATGATACATTGGAAAGAGAGGGAGAGAGAAAGAGAGGGACAAAGAGAGAGAGATGCATGGCAGCAGTTGCAGTGATGCGCTTAGGACCCAGGTGCTTCCGTCGAGTGATTTCCCACTCCGAATACGTACTGCACGTATAAACACAAACATGCTTATACCCGTCAGTGCTGCTGTAAACAAGATTTAAGCAAAATAAGACATTTTTTCACTGACCTATTATTAGACTAGTATCCACATAATCATCTATCCACATAACAATGTTTTTTTTTTCTTTTTTTCTAATAATGTTGCTTAGGAGATTTGGTCCAAGCATAGAACCTTGTGGAACTCCGTGACAGACTTCCGTATACACAGAAGACTGATCATTAAGATGAACGACCATGATCGACCTAATAAATAGGATTTAAGCCAGATTAGTGGCATTCTTTTAAAGCCGATTAAATGTTCCAGTCTCCAGAACAGGATTTGATGGTCAGTTGTGTGAAATGCGGCACTGAGAGTCATGATACGACAACACTGAGTCATGTTGTGATTTTCAACTTCAGGATTCATTGTAGTTTAAAAAAAATTATGACCCTCACCCAAACAGGTCTGTGTATGGAATTAAAGAATATAGTAAATACTGTACATTCAAAATTGAAAGAACTGGTACCACACAGTAAGTGCTGTAGTTGTGGTGCTTTATTTGAAGCAGTGTCCATGTGAGTGTTATTTTACAGGATCACACATCCACCAGAGTACAACACCTTTCTGACTGGCCTGTCCTCAACTCTACTCCTCCACTCCTCCTCTCTAACTCACAACTCAGCTCAAGAAAATAGCCTCTGACACCAAACCAAAACCAATAGACCAACAAGTTGTGTAAAATTGTGAGTTAACCCTGGTGAAATGGGAAGTGCAAACTGTTTGAAAAGAGCTCTGGTTAGAAAGAATCGGGCTCAATAAAAAAAGGATTGTTAAATAAAGGTAGAGACATGTCATACCTGGAGGACTATGATTGTAAAAGGCAGAGAGACAATGACAGGCAGCTTTAGTGTATGAGGCAAGGAGGGTCCTCAGGTCCCTCCCTCCTAGTGTCAGTGCAATTAACCCCCAAACTAATAATCTCTTATACACAAAATAGAGTTGTAAAGGCAGTTTCTTACAATTCACATAGCTGTTGTTGTTATTCCCCATACTTGACAATTGATACAGTATGTACACTGGTTTATAGTATTGGTATGTAGCTCTATTTACATTTCTGTCTATTCACAAACATATTGAACATCTATAGCATGTGTACACCTGCTGCCATCAGCAGTTATAGAGAATCAGTGTTTTCGACATATACACTGTCAAACTTACACCGCCTTGCATATGTTTTTGTCATGTGCATGTATGTGCTTTGCTAAACATCAGGTCATGTGACTAACAGGTCTCTGAGTATTCCCTTTTATGTAGTTTGTCAAAAATACTACAGCTTATCAAAACCCAATAAAAGTAATCTAAGATTTAAGAAAAGTTGGTAATCCTTTAGACGCCTTCGAAGAGTCATCTGATCAGGACTCAAGCAGTAAGCAGTCTTCAGTCTCACTGGCAGGCAGCATGAGCTGCTGCTCGTAGTATAGACTCTTGGCATAGTTGATTTCTTGAGAGATTTTAATGGCGAGGCTCTCGTTTTTCACATGAACCTGTGGAGAGGATTGTTACAAGATTATTAACTAACACTGGGATCACAGACTGACAGACCAACTGACCACCCGTTCGAGAGAGACAGACAGACAGAGAGACCAACAGAGGAGTTGGGAATAAAAATCTGCATCATTAATGTGTACAATGTGCTCCATGACCCCCAGCTGACATTCACACTGTGTCACTGTGACAATCGCAAAATTACAGATTCTTGCTGTGATGTGGCTCAGAGACCTGAGACATGCTTAATCGCAACCAATCAGAGCTCCCGCTTTTGTCACCAGGGGATCCGGAGCAACTTCACTGTTCCACCTGACAGCAACAACAACATGTTTCCATTTGTAAGCAGGGTTTTCTCATTCAAAAGGAGGTTTTGAGTGTTCCCACTGATGGTGGGCTCTGTCCAGTCTGTAGGAAGATGAGCAGGTGAGCATTGTGTGCACCACAGGTGCTGACCTGGGGAATGAAATCAGTTACACCTTTGCTCTATTGAACAGAACTCTACTGTACAGCCTGTCTTCTCAATATTCACAGCTGAAGAGTGCTTTGCCCTGTGTCACTAAACTCGTTGCCACTGTGAGAGAAGACAACAAATTTGGACACACTAGAGTTTTTTGCCAGGACGTTAAGTTATTTCAGGTGATGTGTTACTTGTTAAATGGTAAATGGACTGTGCTTGTATAGTACTATACTAATTTTTTTGACAACTCGAAGTGCTTTCACACTACATTCACATTCACCATTTCACATACACATTCACACACTGGTGGTGAAGGCTATGAGGTGCCATCTGCTACTCAGTAACCATTCATACACAATCACACTCCATGCAGCAGTGGGAGCAACTGGAGTTCAGTATCTTGCCCAAGGATACTTAGACATGTTGAGGAGCTGGGGATCGAACTGCCGACCTTCTTATTAAAAGATGAGAATAGAAAGCAAAAGTGAGGAGACAGAAAGGAGGACAGCTCAGTCCTTTCATGCAGCTGCGGTGCCAAAGAAGTCTTGATGGTTTGTTTAAGAGCAGTTATTCTGTATGTTTACTGACAACAACCTGTATCCATCCACACTGGTCCCTTTCCTCCAAGGGCATGTATTCTCTCTCTTTGTTATTGTCACCTCAAAGTGAATTTTATTTATAAAGCCCAGCACCAGCACAGCTATAACCACGATCAGGCGCAGCCAAGACTGCAGCCAGCATCCGGGAAAACTAGGAAACAAGGGAGCACGAATGCTCTGGAGAGGCAGCTGAGTTAGTGTAATGCTGTAAATACACATGAGCATTTGCAGATGGAGGGAGCAAGAGAAGGAAAAGGAGCTCAGTGTATCATCAAAAGTCCCCTAGCAAATCAAACTAATGTCTAATGTCTAATATCAGTAACTATGGGCTGGTCCAGGCAACCTGAGCCAGCCCTAATTTTAAGCTTTATCAAAGAGGAAAGTCTACCCTTAAAAGTGGAGACGGTGTCTGTCTCCCTGACTGAAAGTGAAAGAAGGCTCCATAGAAGAGGAGCGTGGTAACTGAATGCTCTAGCTCCCATGCTATATTAGGAGACTTAGAGCGCAGTGATCTTGAGAATTAATAAAGAACTGTGAGCTGTGACAGATAGGACGGAGCCTGACCATTCAGAGTTTTGTAGGTAATGAGGAGGATTTTAAATTCAATTCTGGATTTTACAGAGTGCCAGTGTAAAGAAGCTAAAAGAGGAGAAATATGGTCCCTTTTCTTGGTTCCCATTAGTACATGTGCAGCAGCGTTCTGCACCAGTTTGAGAGACTTTAGAGATTTGCTGAGGGATGCCGGATAATAGGCAGTTACAGTAATCCAGCCCAGAAGTAACAAATACTTGCACTAATTTTTCGGCGTCTGATTGCGACAGAATATGTCTAATTTTTGCAATGTTACGTAAGTGAAAGAAAGCAGTCCTTGAAGTTTGGTTCCCTGGTTCAATCCTGGGCTGGAACAGGGTTCGGTCTGTGGGTAGGGGGCCCTTCTGTGAAGGGCATTTGCATGTGGGTGCTTGGGTTCTCTCCGGGGTCTCTGGCCTCCTCCCACATTCCAAAGACATGTAGGTCTGGTTGATTTAGGTGAAGCGCGAAAGGTTGTCTATATGTGTCTGTGAAAGTCTGGTGACCTGTCCAGGGTGTACCCCGCCTTCTGCCCGATGACAACCCTTGCGAGGACAAGCGGTTACCGAATGAATGAATGAAAACACCATATCCGATCTTAAAAGAGTACAATTTTTTGACATGGTACAATGCACATGACTTTTGCACACAGACCAAAGGGACAAAATTATCAATTTTCCACAAAATTAAATGCTGTTATGTTTGATACAAAAAAAAACACCTCGTAAACTCATGACAGCTATATTTTAGATTTAAGAAAAAAATGCTGAAATATTCTCATCAGCACAAAGAGGCATCCCATCTCATTTGTCCATAATTAATCTATTATTGATCCACAGGGAAGACTGATCATCATTAACACATCAATTTACCAGACAACATTCACATTTGCTAATTTTTACATCCCTAACTATGATGACCCATCCTTGTTGTCTAATTTCCTTTCTTTATTAATGCAACTCAAAAAATATCATGATGGCCGGAGACTTCAATACTATTATCAACCCCACAACTGATCATTCTGGTACACCTGGCAACTCAAGAAACTGGCACTCAATTGAAATAATAAAACTGTAAATGAAGGACTTTGGACTTGGCTATAGCTGGAGAATGACAAACCCATCATCCAATGAATATTCATATTTTTCCTCCACTCCACCAATCTTTCTACAGAATCGATTTCCTTTCTGTACGCAATTCACTCACTCAACACATCCAAGGAAACATATTTCATGCAATCATGATCAGTGACCATGTGCCAGATTCCTAACTCAAGTACTCATAAAGTCTCCCACAAGGTGGCACATCAATACCTCACTCTTACAGGATCCAGATTTCACCTCATTAATCACGAGAGAGTAGGTATCCTAAAGACTCTCCAGAAATTACACCATCACTTTTATGGGAAACAGGAAAAAGTATTAGAAGAGGAATAATCAAACACATTAATCATATAAGAAAAAAACCAACAGGAACAGGAAACTACCTTAGAGACAATAATCAATTTTCACAAGAAAACACATTTCCTTATCCAAAAGCTCAAATATGAAAACTATCACTAAAGTAAAAAATCAGGTAAATATCTGGCTAATCCTGCGGTGGTTTGTGTGTTTTGGAGTACTTGTGTGTTTTTTTTTTCTGTTTTCTGTGTTTCAGGGGTTGGGCGTGGCTTTGAAGTGCTGGAGCTCAGGGCATACTCTCCTCATCTGCTCCTGATCAGTAATCACCTCCCTCATGGCATTTAAGCTCCTGCTTCACTTGACGTCGGTGCCAGATTGTTTCCACTACTGTCGTGGTATATTGGCCGTCTCTGTCATGAGATATTTCCAGAGTTTTTGTGAGACCTCTTCTGCCTCGAGCTTCTCAAACTCATTGTGTCTTTTTGAGTTTTTGCTTCCAGTGCCTCCCATTGCGCTCCAGCGCCTTGCCGCCCAGTCCCTCGCCTTAGTGCTCTGCCATCCACCTTCACCACTCTCCCGGATCCTCACCACCCTCTCGGATCCTTACCATTCCTCCGCTTCACCAGCCTCACCATCACCTCCTGCCTCACCAGCCCCCACCACCTCGGAAATCACCGTCTCCCTTCCCCCGACACCCATTCCTCCCTTCCCAACCTCAAATCCATAAAAATTCAGTTCATTGTTCACCTAACTCGCTCTGTGTTTGCTCTTGGGTCCACCTTATGCTCATGGTTCCTCAGAACCATAACAAATCCATTACAAATCAAAAAAGAAAAAGCAGTTACAAGCCTGTGCTAAATTCCCTGTTTTGTTTTCCTGTCAATAGTTTCATCGTATGTCTTATTGTATGTCTTTCTTGACTGTTTATATGTTGTTTTGCACTTCTTTTCACTTGTTCTGTTATCACTGTACTTCAGAATAAAAAAAAGCACTGTCAAACTGTCAAAAAAGCACTGCCAAAAATTTGTATTTTTTTATAAAGAAACTGACCACCAAATTCTGATCAGTTCATCACTGAATCTCAATGGACACTTGTGCAAAATTTAAAGAAGTCCTTTAAAGCGCTGATTGAGAACACCTGAGATATGGGGTTCATGAGACCGGGATGGATGGATGGACAGCTGTTGCTGGCACATAGGCAATGAAACCAAAACTATCTGTATGGATAGACACCAATATTTTTGTAATATTAGGTGATTCGAAACCATTGTTCTATCAGGAGATTGTTACTGAAAAATGAGTCAGATAAGTGTCTCACCATGGGTTTCTGGTGCGAGGGGCCAGGAATGGCCACACCACTGCTGGTGCTCTCAGCCTTCTTGGTAAGCTGCACATATACCTTCCCATGATCCTTAGAGACCAGACAGTGGTAGAGGTCGTCATACTTGACTTCAAGGAAGATGGCCTCACGGTCCACATAGTCCCCTGGCCTCAGGAAGTAGACCACTTTGGAGGAGATAAGGACGCAGTAGCTGTTGATGGGCTCCACAGCAATAAAGCTAGAGTGAGAAACAGACAGTAAACTGTCAGTCTGATGGAACAGTATTATACACACAGAGTGTGTATAAATGTAGTAAAATGAGTGAGACTCACAACTCAGAGTGGATGTTGTCAGTGAGGCGGAAGAGCTGCTCCTGGCCGTCAGCCTGTGTGGCCGAGTGTCGAGGCAGCAGACCCTGAGGTCCCTTACAGCAACGAGGCTTCCTGACCCGCTGCACACCGAGCCTGATCAACACAGCAACAACACTACTACAGCAGGAATCAAAAGTGGCCTATGGCAATATGTGTTTAATTTGTCAATATAGAACTAAAAACATTATCTTTCTCTAACCTTAAACCCATAATGTCTGATTAGAACTGTTTTTTGGCTACTTTGGATCAGCACAAACAATTTGTGATCAAAACATTGATTAGGGGCAGGTAATGAAACCTGGTGCCAATACAGCACCGGTTCCTATGCAAGGGATACCTATGGGATCGGATCGCAGATTTTGGTGCCAGATTTATGTGAGTGGCAAGAGTAATAGCATGTGTGAACAAGGTGGAGAGAGAGAGAGTGTGTCGGTGCCAGTGAGAGTGAGGCCGCAGCAGAGAGTACGAAGTTAAACATATCAGTGCAGTGTGTGAACAGCTGAGGATGTTTTTCAGTGAAGAAAGTCCTCAAACCCCATGCAAAGTTGGCGTGTATAGCTTGCCACAAACTGGTTAAAGTGACAGGAGTTAACCCTAAAGTTAGCAAGCGAAGTTAGCCTCCAATTTGAACCTGACCAGGCTCACTTCAGATGGGATGTTAATGGGCTCTCTCCCTCTCTCCCCTCTCCTCCCCTCTCTCTTTCTCTTTCTTTTTTGTCATGATTGTATTTGATTTGTTATTTATGACATCTATTGTACGTCTGTCCATCCTGGAAGAGGGATCCCTCATTATCGGCTATTGCTCTTCCTGAGGTTTCTTCCCCTTTAAATGAAAAAGTCTTGTATGCATTTAAGCGGAGAATGATTTTCCTGATTTTGAGATTTGCACCCACATTCAAATATAATATAATATAATATAATATAATATAATACAGTGCAAATAAAATCTAGTCATTAATTACATTTTCAAGTCAGCTCACAGCAGACACCTCCTTATTGTATCATCAACTTTGGCAATCTATTTTATGTATCAGGAAATTCAGCTCTCAGTGGTTTCTCTGTAGAGACCTGAAAGTGTCTTTGATTCCATGTAATACAAAAGGTACAGTCATTTTTCAGCAGTTCTGACAATAAAGTAAGACACTCAACCCACCTGTGGTTACTGAGGCTAGCCATGTCACGGACCGTCTGTGCTGTCTCTGAGGCAAAGTCCAGAGCTCCAGCCACTGGTTTGGTTACAGTGCCAACCAGACCTTTACCCAGGCCTGAGAAGAAGCCGCTGACTCCACCCTCTGTCTTCACACCCTCCACTGTGGACGTAATGATGCTCGTCATGCCTCCAATGATACCTAGGACACAGGAAATGTACTTAAGAGGACATGCAAATTTACACATATTGTAACTTTAAGAAGCACAGACAGACTGGGACCACTGACAGGCATGCATAATGCTTTTGAGAGTACACAGCAAGAGCTGCAGCAACTTTAAATGTGGACACACTGTACGAACTGGAGCTGATATGAAGCATCTGATTAATCCCTGCATGCTGAAACAAGTCAGGTACACTTACATACACTGAATGAATTTGCTATATACTGTATGCACTGTGCTTTAATGGGGAGGCTGTGGCTCAGAGGTAGAGCGGGTCGTCCTTTAATCGGAAGGTTCCAATATAGGTTTGAGCCAAATTTGAAGGAATTCCCTCAAGACATTTCTCAGATATTACCCTTAGAAGAATGGGACGGTCAGAAAGCTATCGCTAGCTTTCCTATTGATTTTTTATTGAACATACCACAAGACTTCAATACACTTTTTCCCACGATTCCTGGGGTCAATCCTCCCGATTAATGGATTTCCCATTAAAACATTCAAATTCAAAACAACTTAATTCCACACGGGCAAATTAGTAAAGAGCAGCTTGTATAGAGACTTGCAGCAGGAGGTAATAAACTCATTACTATTATAGCCAACTGATCAACATTTTGACTATTTGGACATTAATCAACTGGCTGCAAAACAGTAAAATTACATTTTTTTTTCGTGACACTGTTCTTGCATTTCCAAACCTCTTTTACTAATTAGAACAACACCTGACATTATGTGAAGTGACCCTGATCATCAACAGACAGCAAGGTTAAAGGCACAGAAACCCCATAACACATAATATAAAAGCTTCCTTCTGTTTACCATCCAGATATACTTGGACACTAGAGTTGTTGTTTTTATGATGTAGTTTTACAGCACTATTTGCATTGTTTTATATTATATATATATATTTTTCTATTTCTTGGCCTCCATGACCCCTGCTGCTGAAGCATGACTTTTCTATGATATAGGAGCACTTCCTAACATCTGGAAAAGTTATGTGGGTTTTGGACTGAATGCACCCATCATCGACGTATTCCAAGCAGCCAGTCGAAGCAGATGGGGGAAAATAAACCGAAAGAGCATGACGGAGAGGGAGCAGAGCTGGCGTCACGGTGAGGCTGACTCGATTTGGAACGAAAGCTGTTCCTCTACCAAGCCTTCTTCTGGCTAATGTCCATTATGCAGGAGAATAAAGTGGATGAGATATGATTGAGGGCTCACTCAGCAAATCACAGACTGCTCAGTAACAGTTAACCCCAAACCACCTGCATCAACCTATGCACTGGATGGGCGGACCTTGTTCTGAGCCAATAGAACCCAAGATTCTGATGCAAAATCAAAAAATGCACTGCAGGAATTGAATGATGCAACCAGCAACAACATGCCCAAGCAACTGGATGAAATTTTCATAGTAGCTAGTGATTTGAATCAACTCATCCTTCAACTCCAAAGATGTGGCAGGATCAAGGAAAATGTAATTTCTATAGTTACAAAAAAAATTTCCTAACTAACAAATCTACCTTCTACCTTATTCATACTTACATAAATAATACTTTCATATATTCATAACTGTAACACTGCTTATATTGATGACTGCCCAAAAACAATTGGTAGATAATGTCATTTATTCTGTGTTCAGGTGAGAAAAGTTCCTTTTACACCTGCTAAATGATTATTGTGCTTGCTGGCTCTACTGTAACTGTGGTAACCAAACACAGAAATTGAGCCAGGTCCTACCATGAGCCAGTCCATGGATCCCCGCTACCAGATGCTCTCCACTGGTGGCTCCGTGGTATCTAATGTACTCTCGCTCGCTCTGGTGCCGGTTGTCCATGGTCTTCCCCAGCCCATCTGATAAAGTCCCCGCAAACTGACACACAGAGATCAGGAAAATGTTCACACCGTATGGCTTCTTTCACTATTACAGTTTTCACATGCTTTTCACTTATACGTTTCTTAACAGGTACAGTATATGCTCTTGGGGGACACATTAACATGACAGCCTGAATAATAAAATACAGCAATACAACAGCCAAGCAATACATTCAGATGAAATAATTTTTTTGATGCACCAGTGACGATAGAAAATATGTTGCAAAAAATATAGCAAAATAGTTAGAGAAAGAGATAGTCACTTTTACACAGCTAAGCAGAGGTGTACCTTGGCAGCAGAGTTGGACACACCATGAGTCACATTGCGTATGAGACCACCCACGTTGCCGTACTTGATGAGTCAGACACACCCTCAGTGACGTCGTTGAGGAGGCCCATAGGGTTTCCCAGAAAATCCACAGAGCCTAGGATCTGAGCTGCCTGGCTGATCAGCTCCTACAGACAAGAAACATTGCACAGTAATGATCTGACACAGACCTCACAGTGGCTCAGTATCTTGCCAAAGGAAACTTCAACATGTTGATGTGATGAGCTGGGGCTTGAACCTTTGACCTTCTGATTACAGAACGAACCGATCAACCTCGGAGCCCAATTTTATGATGAGATGCAGAGAATCAGTTCCAGGCAGTAATGTTTGACTGATTGACTATCAACTTGGAGTAAGTACAGATCCAAACCATCAAGGCTGAGAGTCAGCTTCTTCCCAGAGCCTGTGAGACCTGTGAACTCCTGACCTCACTGCCCCTTTCCTCTGCTGTGCTGCTACTGCTATGATGCAGCACTGTTTTTACATGTTGCTCTGATTTTAACATGCTGCTCTGTTTTAATTACATAACTCTCTCTCTTTTTTATAGGCCTTTAAAAAAAACCTTTTATATATAAATCTCTGGTATGAAGTTATTTCTAGTTTTTTTATATATGTATTTATGTATGGAAATATGTATGTATGTATGTATGTATTTATTTATTTTTTGTACAATGTCACTTTATTGTATACTGCTGGACCTCAGCTGCTAGGTTAGTTCTTTTTATGTGTCAACATGTACAGAATGACAATAAATTATCCTTGAGATCTCTTTGACTGATATAAAAGCCATCGTTGGCCAGATCTGTACACAGATATGAGTGAGCAATACAAGTGTGCATCTGGAAAAAAGAAAAGAAAAAACCCCACACACATCTACATGCATACATATGAAAAATATATAAATTATATGTATACATGTACACTGAAATAAACAACTGCTTTATTAAAATGTATAAAATATAGATATTAGGACAGTAATCAAGAATGATCACAAGATAGAGGAGAAAAAATAAGAGATAATGACATTAAGCCCCCCCAAAAGAACTGTCAAATTTTGAGAGGAGGATCAGAGCTTTGATTCTCTGCCTGAACCCGACTGGGCCTGACCCACTCCGACTGGGCCTGACCCACTCCACCAGGCTGCAAATCGGGTCAGGTTCTCAATGATTCAGTGCTTCTTTTTTTTTTTTTTTTTTTTTTATTTACCTTTTTTTTTTTTTTTTAAATAAAACTGTTGTAAACTGTCTTGTGCTTAAATGGCACTCTGGCAGGAAATGTAACTAACTGAATTAAGAGGGAAAAGGAGACAAAGAGGGTAGAGAGAGGGAAAGGTGACAGAACAAATGAGTGAATGGAAAAGCGGGGGAGAGAGAGCACACATGAGAAAGAACGAGAAAAAGGGGGAGAGAGAGGGGCTGCAAGGTGACTTGGTTGGCAGTATTTGCTTCTGTCTCCTCAGCAGTGGGGGTGGTGTGCATTACATGCAGCAGTGAGCAAGAGTCATCATCTGCATCACCTGCTATCACCCTGCATACTAGACAGACCTGAACCTGTCGTGCATGAGACCGATGGACTAACAGAAGGAAGAGAAGAAGAATTGGTACGAGGAAACATACTAGCCCTTAGCATGTACATGTTTTCAGATTTAAAAAAATCACAATATATATTTATTTCATAATATATAATTAATATTTAGTTCATATTTTCAAATTCAAGTTTTCAATGAGATTCTGGCCCAAAGCTGCTGCCATGGGTCAAGTTAGAGCTGGGCTTGGACATAAACTATGTGGGTTCATGCAGGGTCAGGGCTGATTTTTTTGGCCCCATTAGAGCTCTAAGTAGGACCCTTTCAGTATACATCAGATATGTTCAAGCACCATGAAGGATGTCTTTAAACCATAAAGAATGGGTTATGAGCATAGGTAACTTCTATTTTTAGCACTACAAGACATCAGGCCAACACAGTCGCAACAAGGGGGGATGCCAAACAGTGTCCCAACTGCAGTAAATGTGAATTATATCTATAAAACTTCAGAATTTCTGATAATTTTTCAGACGAGACTCAATTCAGAAGCAAAATCAGAAAGCAGCACTTCCAAACTGCTTACCTCTCTGAAGTGCTTGAGGATGTCGTTGATGATGATCTCTTGGGTTTCATAGGGGTGCACTCTGGAATGGGTACATGTTGATGACAGCATCTTCAAAGCGAACTAGAGGAAAGCCCAAGGTTCCTTTCAGAGCCTACAGTGATATAAAAAAGTGAATGGTAAGTGAACTGCACTTGCATGGCGCTTTTCTTCCGACCACTCAAAGCGCTTTCACACTGCATGTCACATTCATCCACTCACACACCCATTCACACACTGGTGGCCGCAGCTACAGTACAAGGTGCTCCTGAGTAATACATCACACTCTCACACATCAATGGCACAGTTTTGGGAGCAATTTTGGATTCAGTATCTTTCCCAAGGATACTTCGACATGTTGACTAGGGGAGCCAGGGATCAAACCGCTGATCGTAGTGGATGAACTGCTTTATTTGTGAGCCACAGCCGCAATATAAAACACGTGATAATTTTCTATTACTGTAAATTCTTCTCACATTGAAATTATCTGTTATCATAAGTACTTCATGTGTGTATTCCTATGTATAACAGACTATCTGCAATTGCTTCTTCATGATAATCTTTAACAAGTTTATTAATATTAACTGTATGAATATTTTTGCACTCACTAATGATTTTAACAGAAGGAGAGTGGTTTTAGGGCGAGTTGCCTACTGAAACTCCATACATTTTTTTGACAAACAATGATGAACATTGTTATTGGTGTTTGTGTAAAGATGTAAAATATGGGAGCTGCCACCACCAATGAATTAATCTTAATCTGACTTAATTAAGATATAGAGAATGACCAATTTATTAAAATACTAAACCCTGAACTACTGATTTCACATTTAAAGGGGAACCAGGCCCATTTTCAAAATTCACACGTTATTCCTATGGTCCGAGACAGTCAGTAAACATGAAAAATTCTCTCCCAGATCCCAAAACTAACTTTGCAAAGTCATGTAGCAATAAGTAACTGCTGTAACTGCTCCACAGATAATGAAATGGGAAAGATGTTCCAGACTTGTGGTTCTGAACCTTTTTCCTTAAGGGACCCCCTGTGTATCACTGAGTAAACTGCCATCCCCTGACAAAGTGACACATTTTATGGATATTTTATATTATATTTAATGCAGGACAATGACAGTGCAGAACAGCTGATAAACTGAACAATAAACCCAAATAGTGAACGTAATAACTGCAGGAAGTTTGTGTGAAATAACTGGCTTTTGAATGTGTGTATAGAGTATATATATATATATATATATATACTATATATATTTATTAGAAATAGCAATAATGGTCAGGTACCAGTCCCATTTGATGTCTTATTCTCAGTGTTTAATATGCTTTATGACAAATTTCAGATATATATACTAATGATTTCTTGATGCCCCAGCAACATTGTTTCAAATTGCTCCAAAGAGCTAAAAATACCTTTATCCTCCCAAGCTTTGTCAGTAAATGGTTTCACTCCCGAAACAAAACAACTGTTAATCCATAATGGAGATGATTTGCAAACGTTTTTAAACATTTTTAGCAATTTTTCTGCTGCTCTAAACACTTTTAGCACATGTTTGAATTGGACAATAATATAATCCACAGTTTGGCAGAAACACCTGTAAGAAGAGTCCTTTAACAAATGCCCAGTGATATAGTTTAAAATTTGGACATGCCTAAACCAATCTGCCTTTTTGAATAGAAGGGTTGATCACTTTATATTTGGTCCCTTGCTATTGCAAACATAGCGCCGTATTAATGAGTCCAGTTTTTGCAAGTATCCTGCTGGCGGTGCACGTGGTAGCATCTAGCTGAAAAAAATTAAATGGGGTATTCATTTCAATGAAGCATGCTGGGATAGATGCACGCAGGTGTCTTCATCTATTAATATGGCCTTCTATTTTTTTTCTTAAATGAAAGAGTAATTGGTTTTAGCAATAGACAGTAGGGAAGGACTAACTTTATTCTAACAAACAGGTTAACCTTGTATCCTGAAAGATATCCACATTGCTTCAGTGTTTCTAGGATATAGTGGAGTTTGCTGAACATCTGCCCATATAAACTTTATGTGTCATCTGCACAGGGTGATATTGAGCATGATGTTGCACCTATTGTGATGGGGAAATCTGAGGACACTTTCTAATAAATTGTGCAAGCCATTCAATAAATAAATCAAAGATTTAGGACAGAGGGTTCCCTTGCTGTGTGCCCCATTTTATATCAAATAAATCTGAGAAGCCCCCTCCCATGCATACCTGGGCTGAAGGATTAGCATAGAGTGTTTGAGTCATATTGATAAATTTATCTCAGAACTCCTTTAGAACCCTCCACAACTGAGAGCTGGCATCTAGGAGGCTAAGAGGAGACATCAGCAGAGGCTGGAGAGAGACCTCAACAGCAACAGCACTAAAAAATATGTGGCAGGCAATTCAAAATGTCACAGACTACAAAAGCAGGAGCGCCCCCATCAAATGTGAGGCCACGCTGCCGGACAAGCTGAACACATTTTCTCGCTTTGACATCCTCAATAGGGACTCAGCTGAAAAGTCTACTCTGCCCCCAGAGGACCGGCCACTCTCACTGACCACAGCAGATGTGAGAAAACTCCTATTGAGAGTGAATACAAAAAAGTCCGCCGACCCCGACAACATTTCTGGACGTGTACCAAAAACTTGTGCTGATCAGCTAGTTAATGTTATAACTGACATTTTTAAAAGCTCACTCTCACAAGAGAGTGTTCCCTCCTGCCTCAAGACAGCCATCATCATTCCTGTACTGAAAAAGTCTGCTGTGTCTAGTCTTAATGACTAACGCCCCGTGGCTCTTACTCCCATCCTGATGAAGTGCTTTGATAAATTGGTTCTCCAGCACATCAAAGACACCATCCCTGCCAGCCTGGACCCTCACCAGTATGCTTTCAGAACCAACAGATCCACAGAGGATGCCATATCTACTGCTCTTCATTCAGTCTTCACTCACCTGAAGAATAAGAACACCCACTAAGGATGCTGATTGTTTTTGTGACCAATTATTTTATTTATTTTCAACCCAACTTGCAGGTATAAATCAAGCAATAAGTGCTGTCAATATGACTTATAAATATCAATAATAGCAAATTAAATACATATTTTATATTCCCTTAACAAAGAGAATAAAAAAATAAATATTATATAGCCCTACTACTACTATGACAGAGACAACAATAGATACAAAGAAGTTAAATAAATAAATAAATAAAATACACCTGCATCTTTTCAAAGTTGCCCAACCCTAACCCACCCCTTCCCCATGGGTCTTTCTCCATTACACATATACAAGGTTTCTTGCATGTGCACGATAAAATAAATACATTTCTAGGTTTAATGAAGAAGTATAAATAAAAATTCATATCATATTTCTAGCTAAGTTGAGTGTCTTCTCCCTTGCCTCAAGCATAACATGTCCTGCACCATTCATCCTAGCAACAGAAAGCTCCATAGCTAAAATCTCAATTTTTTCTGATAGATGTTTCTGATAGATGATTTGTAATTTGTTCCCAAAAATTTTGAACCAATGGACACTCCGACATGATATGCAAGAAAGTCCCTAATTGATTTAAATCACACAGGGTACAATTTGGAAATGTAGATATATACATTATATATTGTTGCTTTAGAGTCAAATACGTTTGATACATAAAATTGAGATTTGTTAATTTATGATTTAAACTTTGAGAAGAACAGGATAAATTTCTCCAAAGTCTGGTCCAATCTATTGATGATTCAAAGCAGATTTTATTCCAAATCATTAATATACCAATCGGAGGTTGTGTGTGTTCTAACAAAGTACTATAGATAAATGAAACCTGTACTTTAAGTAATTCTGATAATTTTTTAAATTAGGCTTAGTATTGGATGAATAATAAGTTGGCTGTCACTTAAGATATTTGCAGTCCATATAGCAGAACGGAACTGCAGCTATACAATAAATTAAACATAGTACAATAAGTAAGGAAATTTGTGTTTGTTTGGTAGATTATTTCTTTGTTGTGACAATGCTTCTTGGCAATAAGTCTTATACTGTTGGAAAGCCTGTATATTTCCCTTTTAAATGGTGCCACATTTGTAAGGAACATGCAATTGTGGGATGAGTAGCAGAGCTGAGTATGTGGGTTGCGCCCATGAAAAATTTGCCAAATCTTCTCTGCCAATGCCAAACAGCTTCTTCTGCTATGGACTCTTGTTTGTTGGATTGGATGATTGAAGTCTGAAGAAACAAGATATTTTGGCAATTTAACAATTTATTCATTTAACAAACAGGAGCCTCAGTAGAGTGTAGAAGAACCATACACAGCCACAACAGCCTGGCACCTCCTCCTCATGCTAGTCACAAGCCTGGTCACACACTGCTGTGGGTTGGAATCCCATTCTTCAACCAACATTTGTTGCAAGTCAGCTAACATGGTTCTGTCTGGCATGAACAGCACGCCCAAGCTGATCCCACAAGTGTCCAATGGGGTTGAGGTCAGGACTGCTGGCAGGCCATTCCATCCTCTCCACTCCCAAATTCGGGAGGTAGTCTCTAATAAATCCTGCTCTGTGGGGGCAAGCGTTGTCGTCTTGGAGGATTGAGTTCAGTCCCAGAGGTATGGGATTGCCACTGGTTGCAGAATCTCATCTCGATATCTCTCTGCATTGAGATTGCCTCCAATAATGACAAACCTCGTTTTTCCAGTGAGGTTGATGCTGTTCCCCACCATCACACTGCCTCCATCCAAAGATGTTACTCTATCGGTGCAGCAATCAGCATAGCGTTCTCCGCATCTACTCCACACTTTGACCCTACGATCCAACTACTGTAAGCGTAATCTGGACTTAGTGCTGAACATAACGTTCCTTCACATGTTCAGGTTCCAGTGCACATGTTTCCGACACCAGCACAAATGGGCCTGACGGTGAAGGGCAGTCTTGGCAGGTCTCCTGGCAGCCCTATGAGACTGGAGATTGGCTTTGTGCAGTCTGTTCCGGATTGTCTGGGCAGAGCCAGCCATACCGTCCTGCAGACCTTGACTGCAAATCTGTAGAAACTGCCTATGGTTCCTAAGTGCTGACAGGGTGAGGAAACGGTCTTCTTGGGTGTCGTGTTCTTGGGACGCCCACTTCGCGGCCTGTCTCTGACATCCCCCGTTATATGGAACCTGGCCTTCATTTTGGAGATGATAGTAGGGCTCACTCAAAATAATGCCACAGCTTGGTTTTGCAGAACACTACCTTGAAGTTGGCCTATCGCACGGGCCTTATCCAGATCAGTCAAACGTGTCATGCCAATTCTTGGAACAGACACCAACTGACCACTGTAGAAGGGCTCATGCTCACAGGCACTGACAATCAGGTGCCAATCAAGAACCTGACTGTCATCACCTGGGGTACCAGAAGCTCAAAACAAGAGTCAGTAGCAACAGCAAGAAAAGCTGTTTGGCATTGTCAGAGAAGATTTGGCAAGTTTTTCATGGGCGCAACCCACATACTGAGCTCTGCTGCTCATCCCACAAATACATGCTCCTTACAACTGTGGCACCATTTAAAAAGTGAAATAAACAGGCTTTCCAATGGTATAAGATTTATTGCCAAGAAGCACTATTACAACAATCAACCAAACACAAATTTCCTTACTTTTTGTGCTTAGTTTATGTGTTTCCTTTAAGTCCTGGAAATTACTTAAACCTGAGTCATTTATAATGTCTCCTAAGTTGTGTATACCTGCATTGTAGCATTGTGGTGAGGTAAAATATTATCATCCAGACTTAAATAGGTTATTATAAAATACTGGTGCATTGACATGGCATTGTGACTTCGAGTTAAATATTTTTTCAATTTTTCAAAAATTTTGAATTGAGTAGGCTATTATTTGGCTGTACTTCAGTCTGCATTGTCTGAACGAAAGGCCTGTAAATAAAATGTCATTGAAGTAAATTGGTTCAACCAAAATCCTCTCAATATTAAGCAATAGAGTTCAGGTATTTCCAGTAAACCAGTTTATCAACTGACGAAGTGGAAGTGCCTGGAAATATGACTAAAAATCAGGTACTGATAATCCACCAAATTCCTTCCTTCTTGTAAGGTAACCAAGGTGACACCACCATCATTGGTCATATTGCCGGGAGGAAATCAATAATCTTGCAGAGTGGCGCACAGAGACCAACCTACTACTCAGTGTCAGTAAAACCACTGAGCTGATTGATGATTTTAGAAAGAAGGAGGCAAAGACACACACCCCTGTCTACATCAGCGGAGCTGAGGTGGAGCAGGTAAACAGCTATAGTTTCCTTGGAATTACTATCACTGAGAAGCTATCTTGGTCATCAAACATCACCACCCAGGTTAAAAAAAGCACAGAAAAGGCTCTACTTCTTACAGAAACATAGGAAGGCTAAATTCCAGAGCAAGACTGAGGAACAATAGAAAGCATACTGACTGGAAACATCATGAACTAGCATGGTTTGTGCACGGCCCAGGACAGGAAGGCTCTACAGTGGGTGATTAAAACTGCTCAGAAGAACACTGGTTCCCATATACAGAGCATCAGTGACCTCTGTGAAGTCAGGTGTCTGCACAGAGTCAGAGCCCAAAGGATACTGAAAGACAGCAGATACCCCAACCACAGTCTGTTCACTCTGCTGCCATCTGGAAAAAGATACATAAGTGTCCGCTGCCGACCCTCCAGACGCCAAAAAGATGTAGCAGGATTTAGGGTCAACTTCAATTTAATTTCTTCCTCAACCAAGTTTAAGAAAAATGACAAAATAAACCTACCCTCTACCTTCAAAGGTATAGCCATTTGAGGCAATCATGGACTTTTCAGATCAAGAAAAAGCAGGTCACAGGTCAGTGGGATTTTATGTGTTATACTCAGAATATGTAAGAGCTTGCAGATATTATCAGAGGCTAGACACCCTTTAATAATGATCTGGGCTAATTATTATACCAACCACTATCTCAAGTTTAGTGGCTAAGACTTTGGAAAGTATTTTGCGGTCAGCATTTGTTAGTGAGATTGGATGGTGGTTGACACATTCCATTTACTGTTTTTTTTTTTTTTTTTTTAACTTTTTTTTTTAATTATTATTTGAAATATAAAAACAAAGAACATGAGGTTATCATGGGTGTTACATTTAAATCTCAATACATTTTTACATACATCACGTCGTACTATTCTAAACAAAGTGCATACATAATCCATTTTTCCCAGCGGACAGTACATTTCTCCATATGTCTCTCCATATAGTAGATCTCTTTCACGATCCCACGCCACTGGGCCAATGTTGGAGGGTCAACTTGCAACCATTTCCGGGTTATAGCTTTCCTACTACTTGCCAAAAGTATCTTCAATAAGTATTTATCCTTATGTAGGAGTGTTTCAGGTATTTTACCTAGATATAAGGTAACAAAAGAGTAGTCTAACTCCACTCCCATTATTTTGTTTATCTCATTAGCCACCTCCCCCCAGTGTGACTGGATTTTTGGGCAGGCCCAAAAGACATGGAAATGATTAGCCATAGAGGTTCCACATTTTCTCCAACAGAGGCCCCGGCTCTGTGTTCCCGTTTGCAGTGCAGTTATTCTAGGAGTGATAAAGAATCTCACTACATTCTTCCAGCCGAACTCTCTCAGCGATCTCGAGTTTGCAGTGGTTGCTTGAGTCTCACATATTTCCATCCAAGTCTCCTCTGAAATTTGTGTTTCTGACTCCCTCTCCCATTTTTGTTTGATGGGTATCGTTGAGTGATTTCTAGAGGCTTGTATACTTCCATATATTTTTGAGACCAACTTTTTATTGCCTTTTTTTTGGTATGCGTCATGAAATATAGTAATTATGTTTGTTTGTTTTCCTCTTTGATTTGTAATTTTTTTTAATATAATAGTCTCTGATTTGCAGGTATCTATGGAAGTCCTGCTTTACCAATCCAAATGTGTCTGAAATTGTCTTAAAACTTTGAAATTCACTGTTTGAGGTAAATGAACAGAAAGAAGCGAGACCTCTCCCAACCCACTGTTTGAAGACCCCATCCAACCTAGCAGGTTCAAATTCTGGATCAAACGCTACCCAATTCAAGACCCTTGCCTGTTTCTCTATTTGTAACTTCCTCAATACCTTGAACCACAGCTTAAGAGTGAACTGAGTCCATTGATTCAAGCTCTTATAATGTCTTTCAGCTTGACTTTTATTTCCTATTATTGATTGTATTGGAGTATCTCTCTGTGTAGTTTCCAAGGATTTCCATTTAGATTCGTAGTTTGGGGCACACCAGTATACTAAGGGTTTCAATTGTGCAGCATAATAGTAATCCTGTAGGCATGGTAAAGCTCTCCCTCCCCTCTCTTTTTTCAGCTGCAGTATCTTAAACTGTATCCTGGGTCTTCTACTGTTCCAGATGAACCTTGAAATCCACCCATTCCACTCATCAAACTGTTTTTGGGGGTACTTCCAGAGGCAATGACTGAAAGAGATAAAGAAACCGTGGCAACACATTCATTTTGATTATTTCTATTCTATTACTCATATCTAGTGGGAGGAGAGTCCATCGAGAGATGTCAGATTTTATCTCTTTGTTAAGGAGGCTGTAGTTGTTTTCAAAAAGTTTTGACAAGTCTTTTGTGAGGTTAATTCCTAAATATTTTATTGTGGGAGAGTCCCATTTAAAATTATATTCCTTTTTTGTATCTGGATGGGGTGTATAGTTAAATGTGAGGGTTTGAGTTTTTTGAATATTTAACTTATATCCAGAGTATGAATTGTAGACTTTTAACAGGGACATCAATTTAGGAATACTTGAGTCAGGGCTTGTAATAAAAAGCAGAACATCATCTGCGAACATACAAGTCTTATGTTCTTCTCCTCTGATCGAAATCCCCTTTATCTCACAGTCCTCTCTAATAGCTTGAGCCAGGGGTTCAATAAATAAGGCAAACAAGGTCGGACTCAGGGGGCAGCCCTGGCGTGTTCCTCTTTTCAGATAGATAGTTTGTGACAGTGTCCATTGACCCTGATCCTGGCTGTTGGAGAGAAGTATAGCGCTTTGATGCATTTAATGAAGCCATCTTTAAAGCCAAACCTTGCAAGTACCCTATATAAATATTCCCAACCCACCGAATCGAATGCCTTTTCAGCGTCTAGGCTGATCAACATTGCACTAATATTTTCTGATGTAATATGGCTCATCACTTGTAGTGTTCTCCTTAAATTATCCTGAGACTGTCTATTTAATACAAAGCCTGTTTGATCTAAGTCTACCAGATCTGGGACAATGATCTCCAGTCTCTTGGATAGGATTGAGCAAATAATTTATAATCTACATTCAGGACCGATATTGGTCTATATGAGCTGCATTCCTTTTTATCTTTGCCTTACTTTTGGGATGACAGAAATAACTGCCTCCTTCCATGATTGTGGGGCTTCCCCTGTTCTCAGTGTATGATTAAAACAGTTAAGCAGTACAGGTGTTATTTGTATTTAAATGTTTTATACCATTCAGACGGGTATCCGTCCAAGCCCGGGGCCTTATTGGCTTTCAATCTTGAAATGGCTTTACTCAGTTCTTCTGCCGTTATCTCAGCCATAAGTTCTTTATTCTGTTGTTCTCCTATGGATGGTAGGTCCAGTGAACTCAGAAAAGTCTCTATTATTGTAGTATCTGCCATGGCAGGTTGGGTATATAGGTTTTTTTATAATATAGTTCAAATGTCCGTTGGATATCCTCTCTTCACTGCAAATATTTTGTGACTCAGGATTTCTAATTTTATAGATTGTGTTCTTCCCCTGTTGCTTTCGTATCCTCCAGGATAGAAGTTTCATTGCCCTAGGCCCTGTCTCATAATACTTTTGTTTGGTAAATTTCAGTTGTTTTTCAATTTCTCATCATAAATACCATTTATGTCTTGTTTAATTTTGTTTATTCTAATTAATATCTGGGGATCTTTTTGTTCCATGTGTTTAATCTCTAATGACTTCAATTCCCTTTGTAGTGCAATAAGTCTTTTCTGTTTTTCCCTTTTCCGGGCCGCCGTGAGGGCAATAATCTTACCTCGAATGACCGCCTTCGCTGCATCCCATAAAGTATTTGGAGACACCTCTCCATTATCATTTATTTTGTAGATATGTTTTCAAATTCCTGATAGATCTGTTTCTGTACTGTTTTGTCATTTAAAATGCTTGTGTTAAGTCTCCAAAGCGTATTTTTCCGTTGATTAGTTAGATGCAGGGTCAAGTACACACCTGAATGATCAGATAAGTCCCAAATCCCTATTTTACTGTCCCTGACTCTATGCCAGTCTGATTTATACATAAATAAATAAGTCAATTCGTGTATATACAGAGTGGCATGGGGAATAATAGGTAAATTGCTTTTCTCCTGGATGAGACTCCCTCCACACGTCAATCAAACCCAGTTCTGTAAGCATCCGCTGGATCATGATGGCATTTGGACTTTTTTTTTGGCGCTGGTTGGATGTATCTATTTAGGTTGAAGTTGAACATTAAGGTCACCACCATAAATTAGAACTCCCTGCGTTTCCATGACTATCAGTTCAAATAGTTTCTTAAAAAAAATTTGTTGCTCCCTGGGGGAGCATGTACATTGAATAATGTTACTTCTTCATTTTCTAATTTGCCCTTTACTAAAACAAATCTCCCTTCCTTATCCTTCACTTCTGAAAGAAATTCAAAATTTACTGCATTAGGGATCAGTATGGCCACTCCCCTCCTGCGGCCTGATTTATGGGATGAGTAATAGGTATTTTGAAATCCAAGTTTTTTAAAATTTTTCGTGTTCTAAAGAGGAAAGATGTGTGTCTCCTGCCAAAAGATTACCTGCAACTTTTCTCGTTTCATTTTAGCTATGATTTTACTCCTTTTAATCGGATTATGTAGCCCATTGACGTTTAGCGTGACTATATTATATTCCTGATGATGCATATACTCTTTTCAACTTGTGTACACTTGTGTAATTTTACCCATGATATCCAGAACAAGAACAATGAACAACAAAGCAGGAAAACAAAAACCAAAGACTTCCAAATCAAAGTTCAGGTAAAACCTTGGGTTGAGAGGAAATCCTCGCATCAATCGAGGGCCTCTCGTCAGTGACAGAGAAGATACTCTGCACAGTACCATTGCTTTCAAGACAGTTCCCCCAACCCGGTATAAAGTTCCATCTTTAACAAGCTCAAAAAAAATAAACAAGTAAATAAAAACATTGAGTCTCTTCATAAAATAGGTAAAGGATAGACAAACACAGGTGTATGTTCTCAGGTGTAAGTATGAGAATGAGCATATTTGGGGAAAGAAAAATTTAAGTTCTTTAGTAAGCTGACTGAAAATTAAGTTACAAAAGCATTTTCCCTTTAGGTATAAAAAATATTTCAACCTAGAGAGGTCTGAGGAATACTTACATTCTTATAGTAGTAAATAAACAAAATCGAAAACTCAAAGGCCAGAGCGTTATCATCTTGTGTAAGTTCAATAAAGATTTATAGAGTTAAATCAACTGGTAAACAGACCAGAGGTATAAAGTTCAATTTAAACAACCTGAGCAATTTAAATGTTAAATCTCTTGGTAAGCTCACTAGAGTGCAATAATAACTCTTCCTCTTTACATGAGGCAAGAACACTTTACTTTAGAGCCCAGTGTTAAAGAAGTGGTGACCCTGTGGGTCCGGACTGGGTTAGTCCTAGTCCCTGCAACGATATTTTAGTTGTCAGTCACTGGGTTTACCTTTTGAGGGGGTACTCCAGTCATTTACCCCGTGGTCACATGGAGATGTTTACCCTCAGGTGTTTCACTCATCAGCCTTGATGCTCCCGGTGGAGCACGCTGAAAGCTCCACAATCCCTCCTTTATACGCCCCTGGTCCACTATCTGTCTGCGGCAATCTGCACCTGCCCTCTCCCACGTTGCTTATCTCCGCTGTTTCAACGCTGTGGAGTCTGGCTCCTTAACGTCTTCCAAGGGAGAGTCCTCTCTTCTTCAGGTCTTTAGCAGCCTCTGTCGCGCTCTCATAGACTTGGGTACCGCTGTCAAAAAACACCTTCAACTTAGCTGGATGTGGCGTTTGGAAGCGGATTCCTTTGGCTTTAAGCGCTCTCAGTATCCCCACATATGCCTTTCTTTTCTTCAGTATCTCGGGAGGATAATCTTGATCAAAGTAAATCCTTTTCCCATTGTAGCGAACATCTTTCTTTCTCCACGCTGTGTGCAGCACCTGTTCTTTCACTCTGAACTCGAGGAAGCAAATCACCAGTGATCTAGGCGGTGCGCCTTGGGGAGGCTTTGGGGCGAGTGCCCGGTGGCAGCGCTGTATTCCAGGTCCGTGTCCGCCACCGGCGGGCCGACTTGTGATTTTATTAAATTCGACACAAACTCCATCAGATTGGACCCCTCTGATTCCTCTGGTACTCCGTATATACGGAGATTGTTCCGGCGCGAGCGTGCTTCTAGCTCGGTTAGCTTTGCCTGCAGAGCCTCCTGGTTCTCTAGTGCCTGGGTAAGAGCATCTTTAGCCGCCGTATTCCATTCTTCAATGTCGCTTACGCGCTGTTCAGCCTCCGCCACTCTCGCTGTAGTAGCCTGTAGCTCATTTGTAGCTTCTTGAAGCTTCCTGTCGATTTCTCCTCTAAAAACTCGTTCAGCTCCTTTCTCATGTCGTCGCGAAAGGAATGTCGGAATTCACTCATTTCACTTTTCAAATCCAACCTGAGTGCCCGAATTTCGTTATAAACGGCCTGCACGAAGGGGCTAGCTGCTTCTTCATTAGCGCCGCCATTGCTCTCGTAGCTTTCCTCGTGCTGTGTGTTTCTTCAACTGACTCTCCTTTATCGCGTTTTGAGCCTGGTTTACATTTAGTCTTTTTTTGTTTTTCCCCTTCCATGCTAAGTTTCTGTACGGTTTTCTATGCTTTAGTGCTCTTCCAAGGGGATTATTTCCGACCGGTTGGGAGCGAGATTTTTCAAGCAGCCATTCGCTTTAGCCACCGCCCCGGAAGTCCCTCCATTTACTGTATTTTTAATAACTGTGATTAGGGCTGTGTTTAGGTCTCTGTGGAAGGTGCCTTTTTCAAAAGCGTATTTCAGTGTTTCTAACCACACTGGTCCAGAAATATCCCAAAGCGCTGGGTAAAGCTCCACGGGTATGCCATTAATACCTTGTGTACGACCCTTGTTTGTAGTGCTGACTGCTTTATGTAGCTCCTACAGAGTAGTAGGAATGTCTACACTTTTGGTTTCTCTATCAACAACGCAGGGAGGTCTAGCCCACTAAAAAAGTTGGTGAAGTCTTTGGTAGGCGTTGAGTCACTTGTGTTCAGTTCTTTTAAGTAATTCCTAAATGTCTTATTTATTTCCTCTGTTGAAGATAGTATTTCTTACTTAGCACATCTAATTGTTGGTGTGGATCTCTTAACTTCTTGTTGCTTGAATGTTAGTTGAAAAAGGACAGTTAAACACACATCACATAGGCGTAAAGATTTTAAAAAAACTTGCATGAAAAAGAAAGGTAATGCGTGCACACTTACTCCAAGTTTATTGGAGACACAATGTTTCATTCCCACTTGAATCTTCATCAGGTCAAATGTTTGGAAAGGTGAAACCACACCTATATTTATACATATATACACCAATAGGCTGACAAGCTCTATGGTTGCAGGTGTGGTTAACCATCTGAACTGTTCAGGGTAGTTAAGCAATTGACAATAAACAACTAAACAGATTAAATAGGAAATACATTGAATGTATAGAAAAAAAAGTAATATCAAGGCCATATTACAGAAACATCAAGTCTATCTTAAGTGATAACATCATATTAAAAGTCTTAATATCACCATACATCTTTTTTTATCAAGAACCTTAATATTGAAATCATCATAAGTAAACATCACCTACATTCAAAATTGTATTAAACTACAATATTAACAACAAACTCTTAAAAAGCAGAACATATCAAGTTCAAATACAGGAAAAAATGTTTTAGTTCAGGTTCCAATGGAGGAAAAAGGGAGAAGGCATATATCCTTGAAGGAGTAAAAATCTCAATGTGGAGAGACACAAACTTATTATAATAACAAAAACACCTTGTTATATTAATAAGTTTGCACCTTTAGTGTGTCAAAGTCTTCAAAAAATACAATGATACACAAGACACAATGAAACACAGAAAAGCCCTCAAAAAAAAAGTAATTTGATTGAGAGGAAATGTTTAATCTCGTATTCTTGGTTTAAACCTCTGGTTGTCAAAGTCTGGACGATGAAGATGTGGAAACTACTGAAGTAGGAGAGTATTTAAATCTCCTCCTCTTCTTGGAGACCAAACATGCTCAGTGCCAATACATGTCATAGAGGCCACCTGATGATTTTAATATTAAGGTTTTTGATAAAAAAGATGTATGGTGATATTAAGATTTGTGATATAATGTTTTATCGACTGTTTCTGTGATGTGGCCTTGACATCAGTTTTTTGTCTATGCATTCCTTCAATGTATTTCTTATGTAATCTATTTAATTGTTTATTGTCCATTGCTTAACTACCCTGAATGGTTCAGATGGTTAACCACACCTGCAGCCATATAGCTCGTCAGCCTATTGGTGTGCATTATGTATAAATATAGGTGTGGTTTCATCTTTTCAAACATCTGACCTGACGAAGATCCAAGTGGTATTGAAACTTGTGTGGCATGGAGTAAGTGTGCAGGTGTTATGGTGTGTTTCCTTTTTAAATCATTATCTAAAGTAATACATTCTCCTTCTAATGTGGATATCTTTTGAAGCCGGCTTTTATGTAAATAGGAACTGAACTGTATGGCATTATTTCACACAAATCCCGTGATGAAGGCCCAAACCACTGTCCTATCTGAGACGCTATTTGCGTTAAAATTTATAAATTCAGTTAGCTTCACTCTCAATTGTGTCAGATACTCTTCACTTTTTAGGAGAGTGGAATTAAACCTCCATCTAGTGGCCCTATTTTCGATATTGCCATAATTAAAAGTGGATATGACTGGATTGTGATCTGATAAATGTCTGGACAGAAATTCTATTGAGTGAACTGAAGGCATCAAACTGGAGGATATAAGAATGTAAACTCCTTGTGAGAAAGTTTTATGTCTCATACAAAAAGAATGTATCGTCTCTAACAGATGGATTATGCACCCTCTACACATTGGTTAAATTTAAGTCCCTTATAAAGAGATAAGGCACTCTGGAGGCAGCTTCTTGAAAACTTGAAAAAGATGGAGAGGATGTCTACTCTTTTTTTTAAAGAAAAAAAGGATTGTTACACCCCTTTACATCAGTAAGACCTTGCAATCCCCTGTAAAGCTTCAGTGAGCCCTGGTAGGGGGGCTGGGATCCCCAGCTTGGGAAACAGTTATCTAAATTACACCTGAGTATATGGGGACATTTCCAGTTTCCCAGAGAACACTGCTACAGAATACAGCTCATTTAGGTATAAAAAAGGAAACAAGCATTCTCTGGGTCCTCAAATGCAGACTGGCATTTGGAATTTAGGTGGTGTTCCTTTCTAAAACAACCCCAGTCCATTTTCTTAACAACATGCAACCATGCAATTTGCAGGAGGTCTGTGCAGCTTTGGTTTTTGGAGTCAGGTGATGTCAGCTCCTCATGATGTCAACAGAAGGTAGCATGTTGCTCTTTATTAGAGGTGACATTATTGTACATCCGCTAAGTGCCGATTTATGAAGCTTGGCAGCAGAAGATATAAAAAAGAGGATCGAACTCACCTTGAGATCAGGAGGCAACTTGTGGGAGGTAAAGACGCTCAGTTTGATCTGAGGGAGGCTGATCTTCAGGTTCTCAAAGTAGTAACGTTTGGGAGGTCCTGCATCCTCATTGTGCTTCTCGTAGATGTTTTCATCCAATTTCTCCAGCTCTGAATTTATGACAGTTCACTTGTTATTTTACTTTTAAGCAAAAACATCTTCTAACTTGCAGCATCTCACAAATATTAACATTCAACAAGTGACCCACCAGCTTCTGTCTGTCCGTATCCAAAGAAGCTGAGCAGCTTGAGCAACAGTTTCTCCTCGATGATGACTGTGAAGCGCCTGGCCGTCACCATGAGGTGCTGTAAACACATAATGGTCATATCATAAGTCGTGACTCTAAAGTTTGCTATTCTTTGGCAAACTAAAAATGTCTGGTTTCTAGTTTGCACAAGAAATCAGGAATTATCTAGTACTGATCTGAAAACTAGAAATACTGCCCTGTAGTTGTCTGCCTACATGCACCAGTCAAGTTTGTCTTACAGCTTACATCAATGTCTGTGAAAACATGGATACTTCACACACATTTTTCCACACACATTTTTCCCCCAGCAGCACAGAAGATCTAGGATGGGCACCCAAGATTAGTGTCACCAATTCACTGTGTGACCAAATATCTCCCCTTCTGTTCCTGACTATTTTTGCGGAACACAGTGATATCGAAGTATGAGATGAATGCAAAGTAACTGTGACCTTGACCTTTGATCACCAAAATCTAATCAGGTCATCCATGAGTCCAAGTGATTGTTTCTACTAAATTTGAAGAAATCCTCCCAAAGTATTCTTGAGAAATGGTGTTCACAAGAATGGTCCACATGGATGGACAAAACATTATGCGTCCAGCCTTGGCTAATGCTGGTGCAGAGGTATAAAGAAAGACTTTCGGCAGTTTCATTTTCAAGTTTCTATAGCATCAATGATTTCTACATAACGCTGCAGTGGTTTATTGTGTGATAATCACCTTGTACAGATCAGTGAGCATGAGGCTGCTGGGAATCTTGACTGCATTGACCTGCAGGGCTGGGCCGCTGTCATTGACACTGCTGTCACTGGAGCTTGGTGTCACACACAGCATCACAGGTTGGGTGGTACCCAGCAGCTGGTTGTCCACCTGATGAACACCATATGACAGACCAAGTATTAAGACAACAGTCTCCACTTAAACAGCACAGTCCTGACAAGATGTTATAGTTAAATGCATTCTTTGCAGAAAAGAATGACTAAATGACTATGTTTCATACTCAGTGTTTACATGAAGCTTCTGGATCAAAGCACAGTGGATAACAAATGTATCAATGTCAGTAACACTGGAATCAATCTACCACCGTGCCATTTCCAAATTGTGTGATTCTGAGAATCGCTTTCAGCAAGATTTCATCTAAATGACAAGTAGAATAGCAAGAAGACAATGATTAGCTTTAAAAAGCAGGTGTTTTCACAAGTGATCAACATCATCTGATTCCTGCTGAATGAGACTGTTATGGGGCTGTTCTAAACTCACTTCAGGAGTCAACTAAAAATCTAGCAGTCTAACACAAAGCTGAAATTATTATTTGAATGTGTATTCTTTTAGGCATGTGTACACACACACACACACACACACACACACACACGTATATATACATATATATATATACAATGGGAATATAGAGAAAGACAGACAGCTTTAGTCATTCACCTTTCTTTAATGACATGAATTACATCACTAGATTGCCTGTCACTATCTAAGAAAAACAGTAAGCGTATTTAGTTTTTATCATCATGTCAAGCACCATCAATAGCTTTTTTTTTAAATGGTGTCACACATACAATTTGAACTTGAAGTTAAATACTGAATGTTCCCATGGCTGTGGTGAGCTCACCTGGATGTTCTGAATGCTGAGCTCCAACACCTCGTTGGCAGCAGTGCGGGTGAAGTGGACATCTATACCAGACAGAGTAATGAACACAAGCTCTTCAGGGACCTTGCTGACCAGAGACACACCCAGACCTTCCTCCATGTTCACCAACACCTGGGGATAAACAGAAAGAGACATCTCTCACTGAGACACACTGACGATTACTGTAGAAGCCCCTCAGCACCTGGAACCACACACACATGGTTTTTAAAACATAACAAATAAAATGAGGAACTATGATTGAAAACATTTCAAAAAATAAATAACAAATGGGGATCATGAATGTGTCATGTAGTTCTTTTTTTTTTTTAAGCATGGATGTCTGTAACAAACTCCTCCTGCCTCCAGCTCCTGCTCAGGCTCCCCCTTTTTCACATCCTCTTTGCCCCTGTCCTGCTCTGTGCTGGGTGAGGTCCGGATCATTCTCCTCTGGTTGAAGTCACTGACCTACAAACAAACAAACAAACAAACGTCTGTGAGAAATGATGAGGTCATCACTCTAAATAAAACTAAAAATACAAAATACAGTCAAAATGTTAAATATACAGAAGCAGGGGTGAGACAAATCTACAGCCTCTAATGTCTCTGATGTCAGTTCATTACAATATCTGCTGAAATATTCAAAATGACATATCATAACTAGAATTACTCTTGCGACTGTATCCCTCAATCAACCAAACGTCCAGACTCACATGCTGTATGTATTGAACACATTGAGGGAATTAAATTCAGTAAAAGGTATCTAGTGTATTTTTGGTGAAACGTGAACTATTACTACATTGACATGTATGATTTCAATGAATAATTTCCAGAGCTTACTTACATAAAAACTTCTGTGGTTACACTGCTGCTTTTTTTTGTGTGTCTCTTTGAATAGGCTGTCAGCAGCACTGCAGCTCGCTCTGCTCTCTGCTACACAACATTTTACAGAATGCCAATGATATTTTCCTCATTATTGATGTATTATTTCACCAACCTACAACACATCAGCGTGTTCCTGTGTGTGTCACAAGAAGAGTGTACTATTGTTGTGAACCCACCCATATGTGCACATCTCAGTATCTGAATAATGTGCTCTTAAATTGGCAACAGTAGCAAGGAATTCTGAACCATTCTGACTTTAGACCAAGTTTTTGTTGATGCTTGACTGCACAATCGCCTTCTGCTGCCTCAAAATAGCAGAAAAGTGCACATAATCCTTGTTTTTGGGGCACACAGATGGGCACAAGTGCTACTGACGCAACGTGGGCGCTGGCCATGAAAATGATTACTATGTCTGTCTAAAACTAACAATGATGGCTACACTGCACTTGTGCACTACTTTGTGCCAGGTGCAAGGTAGGGCCCAAAGACTTCTTACAGATTTTGGACAAAGTAAACTAATTATCAATGATTCACGAGAGTTAAGATTTTTTTGATAAAGAGCCCTTATCTTAGATCTTCAACATTCGAATGCAATGGTGCAGAGTGCAGTGCATCGTAAGTGCTCAACGCAAGAGTAGAGGCAAACGAACAGCTGGATGAAACCTTTGTTCTAAAATATTTTGGTAGAAGTTTAGATTAACCAAAACACTAATATCTTAAAGATCTACTCAGTATCAGCGCTATTAGTGTTGAAATTTTTTTACTCCTTTTTGAATATTTATAGGCCTTGTTCTCACTTGCAAGACACGTGTGGGTCCATCTGGCAGCACCTGGACCGACAGCACACCAGAACCAGGTCTCATCTTCTGGTTGATGAACTGCTGCTCAGGGCCAGGCTCTTGCAGCCCTGAGTCTGGCCCCAGCACCACCTCTGCTCCATCATACAGACCTGCCACCCCACCCTTCACCTGAAGTAGGTCAAAAATAAGAAAGCTCAACATAAAGACAAAAGTGTAGAACATGTCTCAACACTAAAATCTCAGGGCTCCAAACTCCACAGCAGTGCATTGAGGAAAACAGTTGGCTAAACTCTGAATAACAACATTTTTCAAACTCCATAATCACAGCCAAGTTAACATTGCTTGTTGTTATTACTATTATTGTTGCTGAGCATCTCTCACCCACTCTCTCTCTCTCTTCCACCCTTTCTTACTCTCTCGCTCTCTTTCTTCCTCCTATACATCATTTTTTGATCTACTGTAATTGCTCTTTATTGCTTATTGTATGTCTGTCTGTCCTTTTTTCTTTAAAAAAAAAAAGAGTAGACATCCTCTCCATCTTTTTCAAGTTTTCAAGAAGCTGCCTCCAGAGTGCCTTATCTCTTTATAAGGGACTTAAATTTAACCAATGTGTAGAGGGTGCATAATTCATCTGTTAGAGACGATACATTCTTTTTGTATGAGACATAAACTTTCTCACAAAGAGTTTACATTCTTATATCCTCCAGTTTGATGCCTTCTTCCTAAGATTTCTACCATTTTTCCCCCATTATAGTATGTTGTAAAACTCTCAGAAGCAAACAGTGATTTGTGATAATGGGCTTTATAAATTAAATTGAATTGTTTTGATTTGGCTTGGTGCACCCACCTGTACTACCAGCCGGGGAAGGCCACAGGTCAGCATGCCTGAGCTGAAGTACCATGTCTGAGTGGTGCTCCGGCGTGAGTCTGGCCTCCTCAGCATCAACGGCTCAAAACTGGAGAGACAAACAAGTACAGAGAGAGACACCTCACATCCTGTCCTCAATTATATATTCCCTCCCAGTTTATGGTCCAGTGTCAACAACTGAGTGTTCATGACCCCTGAGTGAAATATCTGTTGTGTTGAGCTCTGGACACATTACAGCTGCACACAGCACACACCTGTTGTCACTAACAGCTGCGAGCCCAGCGATGTCCAGCACCAAGGAGGAGTCCAGTGGGCGTGGCTGTGCTGGCTTGCTCTGGGGTGGAGATGAGCCTTCATGACAGAGCATGCCAGTCCCGGTCATCCTCCATAGCTGGGAGCGCTTCCCTGGCTCCTGCACAACAATCAAAGTACATGTTAACACATTCAATTGTGGACCTTGTCTTCATGCTTTTTTCATGGGCTGCCTTCAAGTAATGAATATTTTCATAATAAGCTTACACCTTGAGGTAATGTTTGATAAGATCAGCATTTCTCAGAGCCTAAGGTGACATCTTCTGCGCGATAGTCTCATACTCAGTTTATAATCACAGAAAAAAAGAGAAAAACAGCACATGCACACATGGCATTTAAACAATTAATTGTTCATCAGTGATTATCTACAGTATTTAATGTTCTTGCAATCAACTGACACTTGATCAACTTAGCGCTGTTTTTTCCTCTTCCTCTTTAAACTTGTACAACAATGACAATTTAAACAGTCCATGCAATTTCCAAGTTTTAAAAACACTCTAACAGTGTGACTTTTTATGGAAACCTCTTGTTTTCCATCTTACACACATTTTAGATGGAAGTCTTTTGTTCATTCTTGATTATTTGAAATTCCAAACACTACCTTCTTTTTCAGGATGACCCTTTGAGTCTTGGTGTCCACATCGAGAACCAGTTCAGCACAGCTCACCAGACGCTTTTTCCCAACGGGTCTTTTCTCAACATTGCTGAATCAACAAAATGGTGCTGCTTATTTTTATGACTTTAAGATTTGTATGGCGAAAGTGTAGTGATATTTAAGGACATTATTTTTAGTAAGTAATGGTGTTGGTCCTTACGGTGAGAAAGTGTGTGTGGCTGCAATGTAGATGAAGTTCTCATAGTAGAGCTTGTTGTATTCTCTGAAGAAGTTCATGTCAGATGTGACCTCTGAAGATCCAGCTCCCTTCACAGTCAGTGTGAGGTAGGGAGGCAGTGTGGGTTCATCACAGGCGTAGTCCAGGACTGAGCCTGCCTTTACCTCGGTGTGCAGCCGGATGTCAGCCACTCCATGCTGCCAGAACTGAATAGGCACCTGCAAGAGTTCAAACAATACAATCTATTCAGTATTATAATTCATTTATTGACTTGAGCTTTTTTTTAAATTCTTCATAACTACTTCTGTTACTTTCGTCATGTCCAGACCACAAAAACGTGGAGTTTATGGAGAGAGGACTGGGAGACCAGTAAGTTACTTGGTGACAGGACTCTTTTTTTCTTCAGTAATTATGTCCACCCCTTAGTAACAGGTCATTCTACTGAAGCTGTCACAGCAGCAGCTCACCTCAGAGATGTTGTCTATTTGAAAGGGTGGAGGCAGCTGGTCGGTGTCAGTGAAAGAGATCTGGTAGGTGGCTCCCTTCAGAGTGATCTCTGTCCGCAGGAAGAAACAGTTCCCCAGTGTGTCCCTGTTCAAATCAATCAATCAATCAATCAAAGTTATGCAGCAAAGGGCCGAGGCTGCAATCAAACCTACGGCCGCTACGGCAAGGACATAGACTTTGTATATGGGGCGCCCGCTCTGCCAGGTAAGCTTCTGGACGCCCCTTCACCTTCCATTTTCAACCCAAGAGCTTAATAATAAACTATTGCTAACTCAAGCTATTGAAATGATCTAAACACAATTTTTCAAGTAAGCAAAGTTAGGAAACTGATAAAATATATGAGTTATACAGCATACAGTAAATTCTTCCATCAAGATGTACTATTTGTACAGGAAAGTAAACAATGGATGTAAGCAGGTGCTTACAGAGCCATGGCTATGAGGAAATAAAATTAGTTGGTGCTGGAAAGTGTGTATCTAGCTCACCTCATGTTGACATGAAAGGACTTGGGTTTGTTGACCTCGAAGCCTCCAGACCAGGTGCAGTTGGGGGTGTCCATGAGGCGCACACACAGCAGCTGGTCATAGTCGTTGCGAGGCCAGTGGAAGACAACACTAGAGCCCGGCAAGGTGGAGATGTAACCCTCTGGGTTGGCTGTACCCTAAAACAAATGTTTTCATCAATGATGTCTGTCATATTGTATTTTTATTGTCCCATTGCAGGTGAAGCTTAATCACTTTCTTGTGATACAACTAAACAGTACACTAAAATATTTCTCTGCCTAGTTTGACCACAGTTGGTGAACAGTGACTAACAGCTGCATTAGAGACTCCTCCACTTGGATTGGTTATTTTTGGTGCCCCTCAGTAGATTCTAGCAATTGCCATTTGCGAGGTAGATAACCTTTCTCACAGGTCATCTGTCTCATGTACTTCTTTCAGGATATGGTGACAATTTCAGCAAATATGAGATAGTTGTTGTTTTTTACGTACAATTTACCAACTGTAGCTTTAAGCTTTTGCCCATTCTTGTTATACCTCTGCCTATAGCATTCTTGCTGTACCTGCCTCCTCATGCCGGCTCCTGCTCTGCCTCAACACTACTGTGGATCAGCTCAGCTCTCCCCTGCTCTCTGGAATCCCTCTGTGCAGGTCCCTGCCCGTTTTCCCTGTTTTACCCACCTCCTCTGCTCGTCAATGCCTTAAACTCTGGTTGCAATAACTCAGTAATATCAGTCTGTGGACACCAGCAGTGAAAAGGTCCTCCAGGCTAAAGAAGGAAGCCTCTCGGGTTTGGTTGGCCCAGGGTCTCCTGAAGCAGGAGAAAGGTAAACCTGTGTGGCTGTGGTGGTCAACAAAGGTGTGGGAGAAGTTCAGTTGGCCTAAAAGAAGTTCTGGCAAATCCTCAGAAGACCCTCAGAAAGGCCAATCAGGTTTTTTTCTCAGGCTGTTCTCAGAAGGGGAGGAGAACTGCTGACCCGGACAGGGGATCAGACCTAACATTAGCCAGCATGCGGGCTTTCGGCCGATATCACGTAGTTTTCTGACTGATGGGACTATCAACAGACAAAATGTCCAGTGGGATGTATGCCAAATAAATAAATACATTCAATAAAAGCATAATAGACATGACAAATTAAATATAAACTTATATCATGCAGGCCAGATTTTGGGCTATTAACCCTTTGAAACCTGAGTGAATTAGCTAGATTTCTTTCAAAAACATGGGAAGGAGGCAATGAGCAATGAATAAAAGAAATGACAAAAAAAAATTAGCAAGAAATTAGTAAAAAGTAACCCTAGCCCTAGCCTTACGGCCTGAAAATAAGTACAAAAATGAAAAAGAGGGAGAAAATAAAAAACAACCAAGGATATGACCTGAAAAAAGTGCTCATAAATTATATTAATTTTAAATATGTAATTATTTATCATTATAAACATAGTTTTTCCCTTGCTTTATTGTTTATTGTTTCCAAAGACATTCCCCCCTTGCTTTAATTTTTTTTAAAGCAACTAATTTCCTGCCATTAATGAAACATTTGTTATTAAGTTGCTAATTGCCTTTTTTTCCATGTTTTAAAAGAAATTTGTCAATTTGCGTGGGGTTCAAAGCTTTATATACTTGTGAAAGGCATTTAAAAGCAGCACAATAAAAATGATGTTGCTCCAGTTTTAAAATCGTTAATTACAAACAGATCACTTCATTCAAAGAACCTGAATGAATGTGTCTCTGCCGCTTTAGAGTATACAACACATCCACAGTGCTCATGGTTAGCATTCTTGATGGAGTCACGTGACAGTATTTCGGATCATGTTCTCCGGGAAGACCTCCAATACACTGTGGGTCAGAAAACACCAGGTCACCACGGCTTCACCACGGTGGAAGGCAGAAGATTCAAATTGGTCCAATTTTTCATGGAACTCAGCATGCTTCCTTTAAGCGCCCATGTTGATCAATGGGCCGTTCACAATGGCTGCAATGTTGCAGCATTTTTCATGAAAACGACCATGTCCCCAAGACACTCCTGTGGGGGGCACTGTAGAAATACAGAGTTGTTGCAACAAGCCATCCGGTCAGTGTATAACCAAAGTGAGAATTGTGTGAGTCAGTCATGTTTCAAATGGGTGCTTGCATTGACCCTTGTCACTAATCCTGTTTGTGATATTCATGGACAGGATCTCAAGGCAGGGCAGGGTGTAGAAAGAGGTTTAGTTTGTGGATCTCAGAATTACGTCTCTCCTCTATGCATATGATTTGGTTCTGTTGGCTTCATTACACCGTGACCTTCAGCATGCACTGGGGTGGTTTACAGCCCAGTGTGACATCGTTAGAGTCAACACCTCCAAGTCTGACACCATGGTTCTCTGCTGCAAAACAGTGGATTGCCCCCTCTGGGTTGGGAGAGAGGTAGACCCCAAGTACAGAAGTTTCAGTATCTTGGGGTCTTGCTCATGAGTAAGGGTAGAATGGAGCATAATGTAGACAGGTTATTTGTCATTGTGTCAGCATTTAGGCACTGTGCTGGACTGTTGTGGTAAAGAGGGAGCTGAGTCAAAGCTCTTGATTTACTGGTCCTTTTGCGTCTCAGCCTTTACCTACGGTCATGAGTTTTGGGTACTGACTGAAAGAATAAGAAGGAGGATACAAGTGGGAAAAATTAGTTTGCTCTGGTGGATGTCTGGGCTCAGACTTAGAGATAAGGTGAGGAGCTAAGACATCTAAAGGGAGCTCTGAGTAGAGCCACCGCTCTTTTAAATCGAAAGAGGCTAGCTGATGTGGTTTAGGAATCTGATCAGGACCCCTCCTGGGCGCCTCCTATAAGAGGCCCTGAAGTAAGCACAGAATACTTTGGTCTGGGATTGGTTAGGATCCCCCAGGAGGAACTAGAAAGTGTTGGCGTGGAGAGGGGCTTCTGGAATACCTAGCTCAACCTGCTACCCCCACAACAAAGCCCCAGATAAGCAGATAAAAACTAATGGATGTTAATACATTATCATATGTTCCCAGTCCAAGCCTCTGCCTCTGTGTCTGCACTTGGGTTTAACCTTCAACGCAACACCTACAATAACATCACAATATCAATATGAGATATTTGGTCAAAAATATTGTGATAATTGATTTTCTACCCATTGCCCAGCCTCAAAACAACCCTGGCGGGCAAATAAGCCAATCTGAACTGATGCTGCGACGCTGTATAAGGTGTGTGTTTTAACCTCTCGGCTATCAGAACACCCTGTGAGCACTTCATTTCTAAGTTATTTCCTTACCTTTCCTCTTGCAAACTCTCTCTGAGCAAAGGCCAGTTTGTGTGTAGAGCGGTTGTCCAGCAGGTAGCGTGGGGCAAACGTCACTATGTGAGTGTCTCTGTAGCGTCCTTTTCCTTTCCGCACACTAATGCCTGTGTTGATTAGACAGGGAACAATGGAGGTCAGACAAACAGTTTGTTTTGATGATGTGTGTAGAACAGATATTATAGATCTAATGTCAACAACTGGACAATAAATGTCCAGATATCTGCTATACAGATCTTTGGTAAATGCATCGCAGTGCCAAAAAATCCTAGCGCAGTTTGGCAGTGAGGGAGTTCTGCTTTATGTCAGAAGATAATATATGTGCTATTAACTGCCCCCAATACGAAATAGGGACTACAGATTTAGTGCAAAAATAATTCTGAATGATGGCCAAAAAGCTGCAGATTTGCACCAAACATTCCACTCAAAGTTTAAAAAGAGGGCAGAATATTATGATAAAAGAGGGGATAATACTAAGAGAAAAGAACTATTAGAGTCCTCATCAGAGGTAAAACTGAAGGAATTTCTGATCACATAATAATAAAGTACTGAGACTCACCATTTAATTTATCTTATATTCCTTTGCAAAATGAGATATGTGTGCAGGAAAACTAATCAGAATTGATCATAAATAACTGCAATTTCATGAACTATGCTACACATAAATACATATATTTTATTATATTTATATAATATATATATATAGCAATTTAAAATTAGATATACTGCCACACAGTTTTATGCCTCTTCACACCAGTCAAGTTGCACTCATAGCTTACACCCATGTATGTAAAAAACATGGATACTTCACACACAGAAGATCTCTACAAACAGTTTCAAGGAGGGCACCTTGGATGACTCGGTGGTTGTTGGGTGTATAAGAGAGGGAGAGGAGGGGGAGTACAGGTCTCTGGTGGACAACTTTGTGGAGTGGTCTGAACAAAATCACCTGAGGCTGAATGTTAACAAGACCAGAGAGATGTTGATCGACTTCAGGAAGAAGAGGACGTCCTCACAGCCTTTACAGATCCGGGGGTAGACTGTGGAGGAGGTGGAGGCCTACAAATATCTGGGTGTAGTGATCAACAGGACTGGAAATCTAACACTGACGCTGTGTACAAGAAGGGGATGAGCAGACTCTACTTCCTGAGGAAGCTACGATCCTTCAATGTGTGCAGCAAGATTTTGGAGATCTTCTACCAGTCTGTTGTCTCCAGTGCCATCTTCTTCGCTGCTGTTTGTTGGGGTAGCAGCATCAGAGCCAGTGACACCAACAGACTTAATAAAATCATTAAGAAAGCTGGCTCTGTGGTGGGTTTCAGGCTGGAGGCCGTGGAGACTGTGGTGGAGAGGAGGACACTTAAAATACTGCTCGCCATCATGAACAATGCACTCCCTCCACCGCACACTGGACCGACAGCGGAGCACCTTCTCCAACAGACTGATTCAGCTTCGCTGTCGAAAGGACAGATACAGGAAATCTTTCCTGCCACAAGCCATCCACCTGTACAATAACTCACCTCTATCTGCTGTTTAAACTCTGGCCATGTCACTCTACACTGCTGACTTTATTTTGATTTATTCAGATACTGTTCCGCACTTTACACATGTATATATGTATAGTCTCTTAGTTTTTTTTTAGTTTTTTTTAAGCGTATTCCTTTATATTCTATTAATACTGTTTGCTCTTTATTCTCTTTGTTCTTACTGCATGGCACTGCTACACCCCAATTTCTCAGTTTTGAGATCAATAAAGTATATCTATCTATCTATCTATCTATCTACAAGAATGTGCTGTCTGGCCGGACAGACGCATGTATAGATGTACAGATGGACAGAGATCCCAATTACATAATACCTCTGGCCTCTGCTATTGCTAGTGCTGAGGCATAAAAAAATGGTTTCCCCTGATGCCAAGCCTATGTATCCTTTGGTCTGAAGATCAGGATCAGGGTGGATCCTGTGTTTCTAATTCAACTCACCTATGTTGTAGATGAGGCCAGGTCTGTTCCCGTGCTGGATAACCTTAATTGCTCTGACTCCACTCCCTCCGTCCAGTGAGAAGCCCTGGCACCAGCCTGGAACTCCGTCTGGGTGGATGCCTTTCCCAATACGCATGGTGCACCTGACAACAAGATAGATAGGGAAAAAGTAGAAAAAAAAGGATGTGGCAGCTGTGACTCAGAAAGTAGAGCCAGTTGTCCTCTAATCATAGGGTTGGTGATTTTGTCATTTGCACGTTAGCAATTTCTTGGGCAAGTCACTGAACCTAAGGGGGCTGTTGCCATCAGTGTTTGTGTGCAGTCCAATTTCTAGGTACAGTAAAAATAATAAAGTATGAATCTCAGTCAGTAAAAACACCAGGAGGATGCCTGTTCAGGAGAAAACTGCTCATTACCAAAGACATATCTAATCCTGATGTGTGTGCTCAGGAAAAGAGAGAGGACCAGAGAGGCTGGTTTGTGACACACTTACATAGCAGGCTGCTCCTTGTCAGTGTAACAAAAAAGTAATGGGCTAAGGCTTCGGGCCAACTCGTGCTCCTCAAACTGGCCTGCTGCATCAGCTTTACCATTGTCCTGACGGAAAATTAACGGCAGACCTGAGGAAAAAACATGACTTTAAGGAATGATAACAGAGAAGCCTGCTCTGACAGCAACGTCTGAATTGTTTTTTTTTTTAAATGTAGTACCGCAGTAAATAAAAACTAGACATCATCTCACAGCGGGCTTAATGGCCCCTCTCCTACTTCTGAACCCCCTACATACCTGTAAAGTTACATCACTGCATCAGACAGAAAGACGGACGGACAAACACCTGGCATAACCCTCAAAATTGCCTTGGTAGTTCCCACCACAACAGATGTAACCAGGATCACATTTTGACACACACACACACACACACACACACACACACACACACACATACACGTTACTTTCCCAAAATATTCAGTGATCAATCATCACTGGAGAAGCGCTGACTTTACCCGTCTTGTTGATAAGCCAGTAAGGGGCAGAGATCAGGATCTTTAGTGCTCCTTGGGCTCGCAGGATGATGCGGATGGTGAGGCAAAGCAGATGTTTGTTGGTGTCATACAGCCTCATGCGTACCACATAGTTCTGAGTCCCAGGAGGGATCAGCAGCTCTTTGCAAACAGGGAAGTTCTCCAGCAAGACTCCTGAAGGACACACACCATGAAACCAGGAGTAAGGACAAGGAAAATGTTTAGGAAATAAATAGCAGCCTGTAAGGGAATGTTGGCCCTGACCAAGCTCCATGTTCTGTGAGGTGTCGGCAGCGTGAAGCACAGCCTCTTTCCCAGGCTTCAATGAGCCTCTGATGGAAGTTCCTTTGATGTAGTAGTTGAGGTCACAGGGCAGGAGGTTGGCCAGCACCATGGTGGGCAGCAAGTAGATGGTGTGGCCCGGCTGACGGTAGATTTGCTTTGCACTGCCAGAAATCCTCTTAGCAGGCTGCTGGTCTGGGTAGTTCTCCTTTTTGATGACCACACAAAACCTGTGAGATGCAGAGGAATGAAGGGAATGATGCAAGACATGAGGAAGACCAGAACCAAGAAAAAGACTTCTGTATTCACTGACTGTATTCACCTGAAGTTACGCTTGAGGCTGTCATCAAAGTCTGCTGACTGACACTCCCTCTTACTGCTGCTGATCTCTCCAGGTCGCTCCACGCTGGTCCAGTGGATGGGAACCTTACAGAAAAACAAGCCCAGGCCTTTGGGCCGAGCTTGCAGCCGCCAGGATGTCAGGTGGAGGGGGACTGCCAAGGCCTGGCCAGGAAGGATAGGAGGCAACACCACTGGTTCTGCCAACACAGACACACAATTAGCTACATTTAAGTGACACAATACAACATAAATAAGATCAAATAATACGAAATAAAAAAAAAAAAAAAAGGATAAAAACTAATGGAATGGAACCAAATAAAATGGAGCAGTGTCTTACTGTCAGGAGCAGAGGGGCTGTCTAGTCTGACCTCCATTGGAACATCCAGCCGGTTCTTCACCATGAGGGCAGAGCGGACAGTGATGACCTTCCTGGCACTGCCCTCCATTGTGATGGAGAAGACCACTCTGACTGGAGGAAGGGCTGAGAACTGAGGGGGCGAGGAGATTCATACACCATATAATGTCATCGTTTCAGTTCACACTAAGGATCTGTGTTGTTCAACTACTGCTTCCATGAAATGCTGCTGACATCCAACCAGGCTTTTATTTGAATTATCATTAATATTCTTATTGTTAGAGACAGCAGATCAATTCTTAAGTCCCTGTGTTATGAGAATGTACATTTAAATGTTTTCTGATCTTCACCTGTCTGAAATTTATAGTAAATCTAAACTCAACACTTCTGTCGGTTGTCTTGATTTAATTCAGACTGTTACGGGTAACAGCTCTCATTTCCAACTTTGACACATTGGAATCTTTCAGAAACATAACTTTGAAAACTTATCCAAGCAGCTGAATCAAACACAATATTACATTTGAAAACTGTCTTTATATTGGAAATCTCTCTCTGTTATGCTCTTTCATTTTTTGCCTCAATCTTTATTAGAGCCAAATATTTTGTTTCCTTGTGTATTTTGAGCAATATAGCTGCTACTGTGGAAGTAAACTCTATTCCAATGGCTGACTTTGAATGCTCACTGCTTTAGAAACGAAGCTTGGCAGACTCACATAAACATGGGGGTGGATGATGTTGGTTCTGCTAATAGGACTGCCAACCTGTGACAGAGTCAAGGAGAGAGGCTTCACGTCAAATTTAAGGCCAGTCTGTTGAAATCATTAACATTCGCGACATGAAGTTTGGATTTTAGTTTTTGACTTGTGCTCACAGTATTGGAAGAGTTGTTTCTGTCTGGAGCTGCATAACGGAAGAAAACGCCCACTTTGTCCACAGACACCGGCTTGACTTGCTCCCATCCACACACCCGAACCAGCAGCTGGTGCAGCTTCAGCTCATGGGTGTGTCTGCAGAGGAGGAGGCAACAAGGGATCACTGACACAAAATCATAATCTATAAAATGCATTTGTGGGAACAATACAATAATTTCATTGATTATGATTGAAGGAAATACAGAGTAGATTTCAGCGTCACTACACAGATGTATGTTTTATAACCAAAGATGGATTTTAGCTATCATTTCTCTTGGCTTTGATTAAAAAAAGAAAAATGTTGGTATCTGCTTAGTTGTTAAATTAATGCTACTAGCAGCAGTTGTCATGTCCTACTTATACTATGACCTTTATTTCCAAAATTGACATAAACAAAACTTTTTAAGTTAAGTTAAAAATTTTTAAGTATAACAGAAAAGGGGAAAGGCAGGTAAATAAAAGCCAAATCTGACAGGATAGAGAGACTTTATCCCCTTAATTGAAAGATTCTTTATGCATACCGTTGACGGGTTAATTTTTATATGATGTCACCAAAAAATCTTATCTAATATGTTTGCAATACTTAACATGTACTTTTAAATTTTCTGTGCTTCTGTTACAAGTATCTGTGAGTGTGTGTGTGTGATGTGTGTATTTACATTAGTGTACTTAAGCGAACGCTGAAATCCTGGATCTATATGTGGAAGCCATAGTATGACCTTAGGTAGCCTGGTGCCACAAAGTAACTCTTACTAATACTTTAAATATGTTAGTTTTACGAGCTACCATGACTTCAAACTATGACATGAAAACTGGTGTGTAAGAATCTGTGCCTGCAATTTATCCATGCAGAACTGTTTCCAATGCTTTGTATTGAATATGCTTTTTAAATGTTTTAAATATGATCAATATTGTTGGCTGATCAATTTTTCTTTCTCATCTGATTGAACATCAGGAACGTCATCTCAGAAACATCTTGTAAGCTAATCTATTCATGACAACCATTCCAAATATCAGACAGCCGGTCAAGGAAACTGTTGCCAAGTTAATGTTATCAGGGCAGTGACACTGATGGTCAAACCAATCAACTGTTTCAATAACAATATCATTTTCAATAAAGAATCAGAATCAGAGCTGTACCTGTGGCGGAGCTTCTCGCGGGCTTCGAACTCAAAGGGAATCTCCTCCCCAGGCAGCACCTCCCTCCACTGGCTGACATTGTGAGTGTCATCAGTTCCTGGACCGTGCACATCTGAGATCGAGTCTGCACTGCTGCTGTGTGACAGTGCCACCCTGTGGGGAACATGTGAGCAGCTTTATCTGAGGACAAAGTGTATCTGAGATCAGTTTCTATCCTTAACCCTTGGAACTCTCTGCTGGAGAGATGCCTCTTACTTCTAAACGTCTGCACTTTCACATCTTCATACCACAATTAGTACTAATTAAAATAAAAACAAAAACCTATCTCAGAGCTTTGCCACAAGGTAAACTGTCAATGTTAATAAAATTACAATGGCATTGTTCAAACACTTTCTCCTCCAGAATTGTCTTACCAAATTTTCCGTTGTGAATTGTAGTATGTGGTATTGTCAGATATTTTTCTGTAATTACTGTTTTAAGAATATTTTAGGTCACCCCATAAAACTTTAAATGTGAAATGTGCTCCACATCACCACTGTGCAACACATCATTGTGTTGCACAATGACATAATTTTGCTGTTTTGCTCAATTCGAGGAAAAAAAAAAGGTCAGTGCACTTTCATTTTCGAACCTGGTGTACTTGCTTACAAGTCCAGTCATCCTTCAAACCTGCCAAACATGCTGTATCTCCAGTTTGTAGTGATTAGAGATGATTATGGCCACACCTACCTTGTGGGGGTCGTAGTTAGAGTAGCAAACCACATGGTACATCCTGTCTGGTTGCGCAGAGCATATGGCACAAATGGCTGCCTCCTCTTGGACAGCTTCACATCTGTTGGAAACAGAAAAGAACAACAGAACAGAGAGAAGGTGAGTGTGCATGACCTTTGACAGGATTCAGTGCTAACTCCAGTACTGTATGGTCAAATCCAACAGTCATTGTGCTTGATTTCTTCTTAGGCTGTGAGCACTACAAGCAGACAAGGCAGAGGTGCCTTGGAATTCTTTACTTTCAAGGGACATGCCACTAATTTTACATAAATGGATCAACTTAGTAGACAAAAGGACAACTAGTCAGCTTGCGAAAACAGCTGTTTAGTATCTCCTCAGACAATAATTGAGCTCGGGCTGGGAGATCACAAAGAGACCATTGAACAAAAAGCTTACATGATGTACTGAGGATGTGAAAAGACACTTTTAGGCACAATATACAATGTTTATGGATCTAGACCCATATTTAGGGCTAAAGATCAAAATGTCTTTGCTCTTGTTGCTTTTAATTATTTCTGTTGTTTTTTCTTAAATGTGTCCCCAACGTTACAGAAATTACTGCAGTACTCCATTAAAAAAGGCAACTTTTTTTTAGAAATGAAAAATCATATTTTTTGTTAACTTGCATTTACAACAGTGTAGAAGTTATAATTGGCTTGGCTCTGTCAATTGATCATTTTTGATGTGCTACAATGTATATACAGATCAATGTGTGGAATTGACTACAAACTAAAAGTACAGAAACACAAATGTCAATTTATAGATCACATATGATTTTCCAAGAAGGCACTAAAAGTTATCTTACCATCACACTGAATTATTAATGAATATTGCCATTTTACAGTGCTATAAAAACTCTTGTCCTTTCACACCACAGTAAATCATATTAAACAAAAGTAAGAAAATAGATATAAATGTAAGCAGACTACCTTGTATTTAAAAAAATACATCAATCTACCTTAGAATAAAGAAAGATTGGCAACCTCTGTGTCCAGCAGGTCTTTATTTTTCATTTTACAGGTTAACCCTTTAGTTTAATTTTTTTCCAATGTATTTATAAACCTAACATAGTATAAAAACTACTGGACACAAAAGAAACTGCCCAAAATGTGCAATCAGATGAAATGTCTAAATCAAATGCACCAAAGCACACTACCCCACCACACCACCACATGTACACTACTTATGTGCCATAATATGAAGTTAATTTTCACAATGAAATCATAGCTGTAGCTCATGCAGTGGAAACCAAATGGTGAACAAGTCATGCTGTTCAGGCAACATTGAAAACAAAGAGAAACGTCAATCAGTCTAAAAGAGGAGGACAGACGGGACAGGGTGTAGTCTAGAGACTTATGTCAGTGAAGTCTAATCAGACTGATTTTTAATACTGTTGCTATCACTTCTGAAATCAGCTGTACCACTGAATATACAGTCAGTCACCACTGCAGATCGAATGTCCAGCCGCATGTCCCCTCTGTGGGGATGCAGGCTGAGAGGGAGACCTGCTGCAGCTGGGTCTGAAATTTGAAACTGCTGTGTTGTAATAAACCACAACCAGTGGGACACTATGGTCCAGTTTACTAAACATTTTGTGAGAGAGATGTGCTGCAACTACTTGACTATAAAGTTCCATAACTGATAAACACAACTAATGACTCGAATGTGTAAGTTATTACATAATTACACATCAGTGAGAAAAATTAATCTATTTATTTGATTTTTTTTACACATCAATGTGGTTGAATATATAGTTCCTTTGATCACTTAATTAAAAGGCTCTGTGAAGTTTTCGTGTTAACAGACAGAAGTTACCTTTATGTTCAATGTTGTTTTTTGAGTCCGGTATTGTTAACATTTATATGTATTAGCTTGTGATCTTCACATGCACATTGCTGCCACCTGTTGATTAGTTGAACCTGATCACAATATGACACTATTGGTAGGACACCATACAGCATCACGTGCATGCACATATCCTTGTGCATGAGACAAACAGCTCCTCAGCACTACTAGAGGTCCTGAAATCCACAGTGAAATGTAAAAATATGTGAATAATAATAATAATATAATAATAATAATAATAATAATAATAATAATAATAATAATTTAATAATAATACTTTATTTATATTGGAATTTAACATGCAGACATGTTTACACTAAAAACTGTTTTACTTTCACGTTATTATTTCTCAGCCAAGAAAAGTATTGAGCCTCAGCTCCCCCCAACAAAGAAATGACATAAGATGCCTTCAACTCCCCACAGATCAGAAGAAGAAAAAGAAGAAGAAGAAGAAGAAGAAGAAAGAGAAGGAGGAGGAGAGAGAAGAAGAAAAGAAGAAGAAGAAGAAGAAGAAGAAGAAGAAGGAGAAGGAGAAGGAGAAGAAGAAGAAGAAGAAGAAGAAGAAGAAGGAGAAGGAGAAGGAGAAGAAGAAGAAGAAGAAGAAGAAGAAGAAGGAGAAGGAGAAGGAGAAGAAGAAGAAGAAGAAGAAGAAGAAGATTGCACACAAACTGCCTGAGCCATTTCCTGCACAACAGGTGTCCTCTGTAAAAATGGAGCATAATCTGAGACTGACATGATAAGGTGGAGATAAAAAATAAGGTTTTATATTAATTGAAGGCACATATATAAACACATTTATAATTTACTAATTTTCATATTAAATTTTTTCATTTGTAGCATGCATTTATTTCTATGTGATTTTGGTTTTCCCCTTTGTTGTGAAACACTCATATTGCTATAAACTACATAAAATTTAATGATAATCACTGATTCAAAAGAAAACGTCTTTATCTCTATTTAGAGTTTATGGTTTTGGCACTGGCAGATTACCAGGAGCCACAATCAAAGATATATCCAATATTCCTACACATTGTGGTTGTTTTAACTTGTTCACTCAGAGGCAAATATATAATGATTGTTTCTCTACTAAAGAATAGTTCTGCAGCAATTATGTATGTATATGTATAGCATATATGTATAAACACACACACACACACACATATATAGACATATACAAGCTGTGTCAGCACCAGTGGGAAACAAATCATGATGGCTGAATGACAGCTTTGATCTGAATGTGCAGCTGAAGGGACGAACTGGGAGTCTAAACTCTGAAATGTACCTCTGGAATGAATCTGCTGCTCGAGGCAGGTCAAACTGGCTGTGCTCCTAGTTCTAAGTTGAGCAAGAGGAGCACCTGACAGCAGAGAGAGAGAGTTACTACACAACAGAGACACATGCAGAGGGAACACACAAGAGGGTTACAGGTTCGTCCTCCTCGTTCCTTACTCCATGTAGGCAATCAGCACTCTGCAAATCAATACCATTATGAAAAGTGCAGTTCATTCTCCACTTTAACTTATCTCCCTTCTGTTTCCACATGTTCAGCACAGCAACAACATGTCACAACAAGTCCATCAGTTCCTATTCAACTGACGGACCAGGAGAACTTGGCTGACAAGTGACAGGTTTTGTGGTTAGTTTGACTAATTGATTCTACTTACATGATAAAAGGCTGAAACAATGCAGCCAAAACCTCTGCTGCCTTCAGCTCTTTAGAATAGAGCAACCCATCAACCATGTTTCTCACAGGACCAACACATACATCCACAGTCACCACAAACAGTCCTACTGATGCTAAACCACAATTTTTAATAAGAACTGCTTATTCTGTTTTCTTTTTATCAGCAAATTGCCTGAAAAGCTGACAATGTGTTAATCCGCCTTTTTTTCCTCAGCAGCTCATCAGCTCAGAGACAATACATTTTACTCCAACAGGAGGAATGAGTGCATTTGATAGGAATTATTTTCAGCAGTGGATTTATCCACATTTGGTGCTCTAGTGAGTAGTTTGAGCGGCTGGACAGTGTATATGACTTTGAGTCAGAACAAATTACAGTCTGTGTGTTTATGGTAATGAGGGAACATGTCACCCAGTGCAACAGTGTGGCTCACTGCTGGGTTTTAATAGTTCAATGAACGAGGAAGAAGATATATCAGGCTTTGATACACACAGGACTTGTTAGTAGATACATTTACCAACCGTTCTTACACAAAGTGATGAAATAGTGTTCAGATTAAGTTAATAATACACCTTGCACCTTCTCTCTCCCTTCCTCTGTAACTCACTGTCTCTCTCTCAAACACGCACGCACACACACACACACACACACGCATGCACGCACGCACACACACCTTGGCAAGTGTGTGTGTGTGTGGTGCTTGTCTCTATTCTCAGTCTTCAGTCCTGACAGTTGTGCTACTGTGATGCATCTTTTTGTTCACATCACAAATAAATATGATAGCTTGTTTGACGTTCACTTCCTGCAGAAGGACCTCCACTTCAGAACTAATTAAGTCTGTTTTTCAGTGTTTTGAGTCCATTGCTTCACCCTATTCAGCCTTTTTTTGACATTTTTGACGTCATTCTCTCAAAGTCTGTGTGTGCACACAAACTCTCATGCCTTTTTTGGGGATTTTCAGGGAATTTACCCTTGCAAATTAGGACCAACCTGTATGTGTTCGTAACTTACAATGATAGTGGACTTCTTTATTATGAGAATACAGGTGTGAACACATTCTTTCATAAATTTGATGCAGACTTTTCGTAGGACCTAGCTTGAGAAAAAAATTAAGAAAAAATGTAGAAAGGTACTGGTGAATGACGCCTGCTGTTGGCTTGGCTTTGTCCATTAGATTAGATCCATTAGGGTATCACCATCCCTGTAATTTTATTTTAGTGTCCTTTCAGCTGCTAGATACAGCTGCTACACAAATAACTGACCAAAGATCACATCATGCTTTCTCTCATGTGTATTTAACTGTGCAATTTTTGCAAGAGTGGAAAAGTCATGCACATTGTGTTGCTATGTTGACATGATAGCTCTGACTAGGAAACAACAACAAAGTCAATATCTTAATAAGATGATATCAGTAGAGTAAAGATAAAGCCTAAGAGGTCATCTAACTTTAAAACAGTAATATGGCTATCTTCTTATCTTTTCTTTAGTTTGATTTTTTATTATCCAGGATGCCACCTCTGAACATCCAATAAATCAACTCAAAACATATTTTTGACCCAGACCCAGAAGTTCTTTACTCTCCAGTGGGGCTGGGCGATTAAACAATAACAATATCAATCACGAAATAACTTTTCCTCGATTGAAATATGAGAGGCAGTTGACAGAATGTTGACAGAACGCATTGCAGCCATGTTTTGACAGACAACACCAACAGCCAATGGTAATAAGAATAGCACCGCAGCAAACCAAACGACTTTGACTCTAGAGCAATCTACAGCTGAGTGTTTGACAACCGAGTCATATGTGCTTCCACAGTGTTTCATTGTCATGGATCAAACAGGTGATGGTACGACAGCAGCGCAGTGAGACAGACAAACAGAGCGGTGCTTCTCCTCATAGCAAGTGACTTCTTTAGACATCTACAGACTACTTGTTAGTTTCAGGTTTAATCAGACTTTGGATTAATTATTTGGAAACACCAGGAAACAGTGCTCTGTGTCTCATCCAGCCGCTTGTGCTGAGCTCTCATTATTATTACCAGGGGCAGATGTAATGTTTTGGGGGCCCAGGGCCACAAGCACATCACCTTATTTTCACCCTTTCTCTAACTGGGAATATTGGCGGGCTTCTGGCAGCTATAGGAGAAGTAGTGTTACGTAACAAGTAGGCCTACTCAAAAAAATGTTTTCCTGGGTAAAATGATTAATAGCACAGACATTTCACAGAAGATTCACAGAAGTTGAAGTCAGACTCCGGCAGTCAGGAGAGGCTGGCCTATTATCAGCACACTGTGCTTAAATTTAGCTGAAGTTTGTTTAAAATGGAGCTTTTCATTTTTATATAATGCTGGAAAGTTTAATAAATAATAATGAATCATATGTTTATTACACTCCAACAAACCATGGTCAAATTAAACTGTCAGTGAACTATGAGGGCAAAAAAAAAAAACACAAAAAAAAGCAAAAAGCAAAATGATCATTCATTAATTGTAGTCGAGTAAAATGTTCAGTTATTGTGATACTGATTCTAGGTATGAGGTCCGGACCTTTGTTGGGAGGAAATTTTAGTAACTGCTCCGCCAGTTGGTGATGCCTATTCTACAGTATATTTGTCATGTTCAATGTCTGACAGAAAATAAATATTTAAACCAAAATTAACCTTATGATATCTTCATATCTCACCTAGGTGTAAAGGGGAACCTTTAAGCTTGACGTGGCTTGTTGGATGTACAGTATATCGTGATATATATTGATATCGACATATATGAAAAAAACTATCGTGATAAGACTTTTTTCCATATCGCCCAGACCTACTCTCCAGTGACTCTCCATGTTTCAATGTGTGCAGCTGGAACTCACTCTGTCCCAAGCTGGGAGGGTCGACTGAGGAGCCCATCCAGGACAGGGGGGGTGAAGACTGGGGGGCCTGTTCCTCTGCGTTACAGTAGTCAGCTATCCAGGAGCTTTTTGTGGTGTTGTATTGCTCTGCAGGGAACAGATTTGTGGTACTGAATGATTTGATACAACGCTGCGTAAAACTCAAACAGTATTCAAACAGCTGAGCAGAGTGCCCACAGAAGCATGTTCCCGCCTTCACTCACCCAGCAGGACAGAAGTGATGTTGACGTCCAGTCTCTGCTTGGCTCGAATCCCCATCTTGAAACGTGATGGGTGGAGACGGCCAGCAGCCTGCTGCTGCCACAAGAGGAAGCAGGGCCAGGGCTCAATGAAGGGCTCCCAGCCTGGCGCGCGCGCGCGCACACGCACACGCACACACACACACACACACACACACACACACACACACACGTTACTTTCCCAAAATATTCAGTGATCAATCATCACTGGACCTAATGACCCTGCAGCTTTTTTCTTTTTTTTTACTTTTATTGTCTTTAATGGACAAGACAGTTTAAGCGTGAAAGGAGGAGAGAGAGGGGAGGCGACATGCAGCAAAGGGTCGAGGCTGGGATTGAACCAGCAGCCGCTGCGGCGAGTATACAACCTCTTTATGGGGTGCCGCTCTATCCACTGAGCCACCAGGCGCCCCTACCCTGCAGGTTCAAACTGAGGTATGTTTAATTATTTCCATCTCTGCTGATCCACTGCAGTTTGCTTGCAGGTCAAATCAATCGGTTGATATTATCTTACTTGCTCTGCACTCTGCTGTACAACATGTTCAAGATTCAATATTTAAGAAGTTTTGTTGCCATTAGAATGAGAATAAGCAAAGATTAACTCTGTTCATGGTTAGGAGGATGTTTTCCAAAAGATTGATGGTGTCCAATATATCACTGAAACACGAGTGAAATGTTCTCATGCTGTGTGTAAATGTTACCTGACAGCTCTCTGTTGTAGTAGTCTCCAGACAGAGTGAAGCTGGCATTTCCCTCTTTAATGGAACCAATGCGCTGCAGCACACAAAGCCCTACAAGAACAAGTCTGCAGATCACAATCAGGCTGAGATACAATATGTCATCTTAGCTAGTTTCTAATACTTACATTTGCAGTCCACTGATTTAAAAGTTTTACATACAAGATATAGTTTGTTTGTTTTTAACATAGTTTTACAGTGTGCCTTCATTTAAGATAAAATGTGGCACCTGAGTTGTTAAATATTTCCACATAATTACAATCATTCTTTCCCAGTCTCCAGCATAATGTTTGAGGATAGAGTTGGATCTTGGATTATCTAAATGAGACTTACTCGAGAAGGTGACCTCAGCCAGTGGTATGTCACAGTCCAGACAGTCATCTATGAAACAGATGCAGACACTCTCAGCTTTCACCTCCACCCCAGACAGAGGAGCCGAGTGACTGCTGGAGCCAGAGTCAGCCCTGGCTCTGGCATGGCCAGCCATGTTCTCACCATTTTCCAGCAGCCATGTGGCAGCCTGGTCCAGCTGACCTGGGAGACACATTGCTATGTTTCATGGGTTTTCTTTAAATGATTGTAAAAAACATTGTAAGTTCTACTGTCTGATTACCAAGCACAGAGAACAGTATTTGAGGCGTCGCACACCTTTACAGTGGATCAGGGCTCTTTTGCAGTCCTCTTTCCTGAAGCCAAGGTCTTGTAAACGGGTCAGCTGACCCTCTGTGGAGACAAAACCACACATTCATAAACAGCTTTTCTGAGAACTGTAATAGTCTTTGGAATAACACATTGCCATCACTGTTACTAAACAGTAGCCTTGCAACGTTTGCATTTTGGACACTGATAGTAATTGTTTAAGAAAACCTAGATTTCTAACCTTGGCCTCTATAGGTTTGTCCCATCAGCATTTCATTGTACGTGTACAGTGACAATAAAGATATCTATCTATCTTTACACTTGTTTGGAATGGAGAGCTTCTGAGGAAGCATTAAGATGGAGGAAGACTAATAACTACGCCACAGGCTGCTTTTCACTTACCTATGAGGGCCTCAGTCTTCTGCCTGAAGCTGTCTTTGGTTGTAGGTGCGGCTTCAGTGCTAGCTGCAGAGGTGGCCTCAGAGTCAGAAGTCTGCGGAGAGCTGGCTGTAGGGATGGACTTGGCTATGGCCAAGAAGAGCTGAATGTCGTTGTAGGACAGACGAATGTCCAGAGCAGGAAACTGAATCTGCCAGAGAATCACACGCAAATTTAAAGGGGCAATTCACCAGATTTGTATATTACAGTCACTTTAATACTAACCGTGAGTACTAGTCATCCATTGAAAACAGTTGTATAACATTCTAAGCCTCATTCCCACTGCACAAAAAACCCACTAACATCTGGCTTTTTAATTCTGCGTTCACACCCAGGTCAAATGATTGTAGTGGTCGCAGGTTTTTATCGCCGCCGGCTCTAAACAGCATTGACAGGAACGCAACACTCAAGTCATTGTCTGTAACCACTTGTCCATGTAAGGGTCACAGGGTACACCCTGAACAGGTCACCAGACTATCGCAGGGCTGTTCATGCTCGCATTCACACCTACGGGCAACTTAGAGTCCCCAAAATAACCTGACATGGATGTATTTGGCGTCTGGGAGGAAGCCAGAGAAGCCAGACAGAACCCCCGCTCACATGCAGAACATGCAAACTCCGCACAGAGGGGCCTTTCTGTCCAAGTTCTGAACCTTTCCCCAACCCGAGTTCAAACTGGGGACCCTCTTACTATGATGCGTCAGTGCTAACTACTACACCACCAAGCCACGCAACACCCAGGTGAACACGCTAATTTCAGCTCCTTAACTGGCGAGATACAATGTTACTAACCATTTAGCGGGGTAACCTGTGTTTAAAAAACCTGCGTTATTGTGGTGGGATTGAGATGTCAGTCAGGAATTCGTATACTGACACAGCAGTGCAGATTGGAGGAGTCCCAGGCATTCCAGGGTGCATCAAGCATACAGGTGTGGTCACGCAGCTGATCCGAGAGGCAAGGGAGAACAAAGAAGACCTGGCAGTCGTTTAGTTAGACCTTGCCAACACCTACAGATCCATTCCACACATGCTCATAATAACAGTGCTGGCGGGACACTATGTTCCAGAGAACATCAAAGACCTGATACTGGACTACTACAACAGCCTCAGTCTGAGGTTCACCTCCACGGAAAGTGCATCTGCATGGCAATGCCTACAGAAAGGCATCATCACTGGTTTGCACCTTATCAGTGATCCTTTCACCTTGGCAATAAACATGCATGTCAAGTCAGCAGAAGTGGAGTGTAGAGGTCCCCTGTCTAGATCTGGCATCTGCCAACCTCCAATCACAGCCTTTATGGATGACCTGACGGTTATTCACAACAACATCAGTGCCAGGATGCCAGTGGCTCCTCGAAGGGCTGGAGAGGCTCATCTCATGGGCAAGAAAGACCTTCATGCCAGCCAAGTCCAGGACCTTGGTCTTGAAGAAGCGCAGAGTGTCAGACAAGCACTGCTTCTCTTTAGGAGGAGTACAAATCCCATCAGTGTCTGAAACTCCAATGAAGAGCCTTGGAGAGATCTTTACCTGCACACTCAGAGACATTGCTGCAGTCTAGTCAACTTCTGTTGAGCTAAAAGCCTACCCATCAGTGGTAGACAAGTCAGGTCTCCCAGGAAAGTTCAAGGCATGGATTTACCAGCATGGCATCCTGCCAAGGAGTCTCTGGCCACTGCTCATATTAAAAGTTCCAGTGACCATCTTGAAGGACTTTGAATACAACATCAGCCAGTTCCTACTTAAGGGGCTTAGCCTACCAAAGACCCATAAGCAGCATTGCACTGATACAACGCTGTGTTGATCTAGCCAACACCCCTGCATCCCAGGCGCTCAAGGCAGTTGCAGACACCGTGTACAGTGGTATTCAGCTGAGCAAACACACTAGGCACAACGACACCTTTGTCAGAGCGGGAGACAGACGGCATCCAGAGCCCAAGGCTTCAACCAGGCTACTAGTCTCAGCTCGTGACTGGCAGCTCAAGGTCGACTTAGGACAGCAGCTGAACACATTGTGAGGACGTCCCTTAGGCAAGATTTGGTCTTAACATCTGATATTTCCAAGCATGTGGTTATAATGGAGCCTACTGAAAAGAATGTATGAAGGAGGCTCACAAATGCAAGAGGGCCAAATATTTTGAGCTCACAGAAGAGTTGGGGGGCAGGGACTGATCTCTCCTGACTGGGTTGCCCAGGTGACGTTGTCTAATGATCAAAAGTCCCGAAACACCCTATGACCCTGGATTCAACACTGAAGATGAATCCAAGCTGCACCACATGGTGTTTGAGAAACAAACAGTGAAAGGATTCTTCTGTTCTGAAGAAATGAAGAAGTCTTTCGGATGAGAGGTGAAATGTCTTCAAGAAAACCAAGCATGCCCAGTTCCCTTTGATATAGCATTTAGAATGATCATGACTTGGATGACTAAGACGCTTCACCAACAGCTTGTATGATGTCTTCTCAAGGGTCTTGCTTTGTTAAGTCTAAGAGAATTAGTTCCATGGCTGACTCAGTTAGTCATGGAGGCTACATATTTATAAGGAGAAAACCTGTGTTATGACATGGAGGCGTGGGGTGTGAGACATGTAGTCATTTACCAGGTTTGGAGAGTCCCATGAAAGAGACTAGGGAGTTGCATTATGGGAAATGTAACGACTACACACAGCCTCTTGCCTGTTTCCAGTCAGCTCTGTGCGTTATCATGGATATGTTGTGCACACACCAAATTGCCAACAGTTTAGAGCCCATCCCAACTGACTTTGGAAGAACCTTTTTGCGGAGACGCAACACAGCACCACTGTGTCATCCCTTGTTACATATTGCATATCTTATTTTGCCTGAGTGCTCAGCCCTGACCTCCAGTAGCGGCGGGATGTCCTCCACAGTGAAGGCGTCCAGCAGACCTGAGCTGCTCTGGTATGTGGGGCTCCCACACAGCTCCACCTGGATATTGACTGGGTCAATGATGGACAGTGCCGTCTCCTGCTCACTGCCCAGGCGACATGAGAACACCTGGGGGTGATAAGATAACTCAGAATTAAAGCTCATAAAATGATGATGTGTTGGTAGTTACTAGTACTCCTGCACTAATGCAGTTTGTAACAATAATCCATACTGAAACCACAGGTCTGATGCACTGAGCTTAACTGTACACTTTTGGCAATGGAGGGCAAGAGGAAGAGATGGAGTTGTAGGGTTACAGTACTGATAGAGGTTTTAGCAGTAGTGGAAATAGTATTTGCAATAGCAGCAGTAACACAATTATTACTTAAACCAGTTTCCAGAAATAATCATATTTGCACTGGCAAGTACAGGCGCAAGTATTATAGTCCAGTGATAAAGCAGTATTTCAGTTCATTCCTCATATATTTTACTAAGTTGCATCTGGATCCATATCGGTTTTCTTGTGCCATAATCATATGCCTTTAACAAGCATTTAAACCTGTGAAACCTGTTAAAATTTGTTTAATTTCTTTCAAAAACACTGGATAAACATTTTGAGTAAGTTAGCAAAAAAGTCCCACAGACTGCATTTTTTTTACTAATTTATTGTAAATTTTCGGGCCATTTCTTGTTTATTTTGGGAAGAAATCACGCCAACTTACTCAGGTTTCAAAGGCTTAATAATGCCGTGTCTTTGAGATTGTGATACTTAGATTAAAATAATCCTGATCAGTGGTAGCGGCTGTAAAACTACTGATATCAGTGCGTCATGTCTGACCATGACATCATACTATCAAAATGGGAGATGTCACCTCTATTCCTGCAAGGCTGCCAGAGAAGGGTCTGTCCAGTAGACGGGGTTTGTAGGTGAGGACAGTGGTGCCCTTCAGAATGATGGCGTTGGTATCCAGACAGGATGAGTCTTCCACAACCACAAACTCAGTGCCTGAAGATGCACACACACCAGGTCACATCCAGTTAAAAACAACACTGTGGGCAGGTTCCTAAACAATTTCAAAATCCAGGAGATCATTTATGCCAACATTTGATTTGGTCAAGGCGCAGCTTAATGCATCTTCATCATTTATTAATAAAATGAAATATGCTGCAACCAAATAACCCTCATAAAGCCTAAGAGCTAACTGGCTATTGAGGTGGTTTCTTCAGTTTTCAGCGGCAGATACTAGCTGTGTTCAAAACTGTTAGCCAAGATGGCGCCGTGAGAGTGGCAGCCTGTTGCAGTAGCTCTTTGAACATGTCTTTTTTTATTGTTTTCTATCAAGTTTTTATAGTGTTTTATTGTATTGTTTATGTATGTCTCTGTATGTCTTACGTGCCAAGCTGCTGTGACAACTAAATTTCCCTCCGGGGATCAATAAAGTCGTCTAAGTCTAAGTCTAAGTTCACTCATTCACTAAATCACTCACTCACTCACTCACACACTGTCCTTTACGTAGTGTGTATTAAGTAGTGAACGATATAGGGAATAACTGTACAAGATTTCGGACACTACACTGGAATTTTCTCCCTCCGGAAATACACGACTGCATTGCATTTTGGTATACGAGAGATAAATGTAGGGTACATCATATGTCAACTCAAATTTGCTGTGCATTGTGGGTATGTAAGCAGCAGTAATAGTGACAGCAGCATTAGCAATAGCCACAGAGGTCCAGCACCAATAATAAGCACTTTTTAACTAGATTTAATATCAAAGAAAAAACTCTTGTGCTTTATAATTTTGTTTCATGCTACTCTATTTCATCAGTTCAGGAGATGGATCTGGTCCCATGTGTGCAGAGTACATTATGTATTGCCTCCCTTAGCAACCAAATCCATATCATCTCAGTCACTGATGATTCTGCTCTGACCTGTGACGTTGATCTTGACCTCCAGACAGCGGTCCTGGGTGACCGGGACTGTGGACCTCTTGGTGACCACGCCACTCTTGACTGTCTTTGGCATGACAGCCCCTGTGGTGCTGGTGGAGCCCAAGTCAGTGCCAGTGTTACTGGGCCAGCACCGACAAGGCTCAGCATCGCCTGATGCCTTCTCCACTGGTACCCGTAGGAAGTCTCGCACTAGCTGAAGCCAGTCAAAGATGAGAAAGACCCTCAGGTTGTTAAGGACCACCGTGAAATAAGAGGAGTCACGTGTGGATCTAGGGGAGGATGGAACACAGCTTATGGGACCAGCTCTTTACTATGAAAAATCTCTGTTTTCACTTGCTTGTAAATGTTTCATGGGCTTGAAATACCTGTACCTGTAATGCAGTTCCAGCTGCAGCGATGCCCTGTTAGTGCCTGTTTTGGATGGCTGGAGGATGCAGTCAAAGACATTGTGCCTTCCCCCATCAGATCCACCAGTGCTTGTATTTATCCCGGTGCCCCGAGTGTCATATGCCAACAGGGAGTGAGACACCAAGTTGACTGACTTCGATCCGTTGGAGAAACTTTCAAAGAGCAGCTTGGATTTCATGAAGTCGAACCTTTGCAAGAAAAATAAATAATATTAAAATCATAGACTGTATAAAATAATAGACATATCAACTGAGACATCACGCATTGGTTCGTTGACTTCTGTTTGGAAGCCTCAAGTTTGGCAACTTGGCTGTCGCTATAAATGGCTATATCTACCACTGAGGTTACCTAGATCAGGACCCCTGTGTTTTTTCCAAGGTGTAAATCTTAAAATAACTGTGTGGCAAATATATTATGATGCCAACATGATAAGTGACTTGCTCCTCTGATAACAGTCATTGATTGTGTGTGTGTGGGTAGGTGCTGAGGTGAATTTTCCTGTACCCAATATGCAATCTTTGCTAAACGCTGTGATTCTTGAGTATTGGGTAGAGTGATCGGATGTCCCATACCCGTTTTCGGTCCCCATTTTTAACTGTGGGGCTGCCAACTGTCAGGTATTGACTTGTGTAACATTAATTGACACTTTTCACATGTTGGATGCTGCACATCTATCTTCTCATGCGGAAAAATAAATGTGATTGCTCATGTTATCTTGGATCAAAAAGCTGATCGTCTGACAGCACCACAGTAAGGAAAACAGACAAAAAGACTGGAGCTTTTCCTCGCAGAACCAAAGTGTCTACATGCTCACAGTGGAAAGCGACTTCTTTAGACTTCAACAAACCATTTTGTTTTAGTTTTAGTCACATTTAGGATGGACTTATTTGTAAATACCAGAATGCATTGCTCCATGTCTAATCCAGCCACTTTGCGCTGAGCTGTCATTCTTATTACCAGGAGACGATTTAGTGATTTGGGGGTCTGGGGCCCTACAGAAAGTACCCTGCATTATTTTTAATCTTTTTTAAGCTGACTGGGTATGTTGGCAGGCTGTTGGCAGCTGTAGAAGAAGTAGGCCTACTCAAAACCTTTTTCTTGAGTAAAACAATTAATAGCCTACAGCAAATATTAAAGTCAAAGTCCTGTAGCCAGGAGAGGTTTTATTAGCAGTAATCAGTGTTCTAAGCCATGGCATCGTGACATATTTGTTTTAAGTGTTCTCTACTTCCTCAATTGAACTAACTCTTTGTTTTGAATTAAAACATTTTTCTGGGGAAGCATCCCCAGATTCCCCTGCTAATTATGTATCTTGTTTTATTTATGTTACTGTCCAGTGACATGGGTTTAAAGCTATTGTAATCTAATTTTTGCTCTCCAAAAGGCTTAAGATCCACATGTTTAATGATGAAAAATAAAGAAAATTTTGGGGGAAGCATGCCCCTGAACCCCCTAAGCAAGCTTGGTTTTTCTGACCTCAATATTTCTAAAACCCTGCATATGGCCCCGTTGCCATCTAGGATTTTTGGAACCATATTGTGACCATATCTGGACGAGAGGGTGGGCATTACGCTGACACTACCTGCAAGCTTGGTTATCACAGTGTGGTTATGATCTATGTTTCACTATGATAATACTAGTGCTACTTTTATTGTGAGGGAAAAAAAGGCTTAAATCCATTAAGAAAATGTACTCACGTACTAATAATTTATCATGCGACTCCTTAGAGGTTCTTTCAGTACAACCAAATGCCTAACAAGATGTTTTTAAGTTTTAAGTTGACCAAACCATCTGCACACTGCAGCACAAAGAGGTCTTAGGAAGAGTGCAAGACAACTAAGCAGGATAGGGCTGTGGAGACCCCATGAAGTTCTGGTCCACAGAATCAAGAGAGCAGAGGAAGACCATGGTTGTTGAGGAGGTCTCTCAGGTGCTACAGGAGTGGCTTTACATCAAAGTGGTGTCACAGGGCCATCAAGGAGCATGGACACGGTGGGAAGCAGTAACATCCACAGACATCAGTTGGACAGACGTCTGGCGCACCCCTCAGGCTTGGCTTAGCTTCCAGATAAGGGCAGCATACGACACACTCCCATGCCCCCAAAACCTCTCCCAGTGGTTTGGGAGCGAGGATAAGTGCCCTTTGTGCAGTACAATCAACACAGGCCTCCAACACATCTTGGCATGGTGCAAGGTTGCATTGGCGCAAGGGCGCTTCACATGGCAGCACAATCAGGTTCTACAGAGGCTGGCTGAGCTGCTGGAGAGTTACAGGGTGGCAGCAAACAACTCTCCAAGTCACCATCAGCAGCTCATGCCCTTTGTCAGGGCTGGAGAAAATGCTCAGAAGTCAGCAATCCAACTTCTACAGTCAGTTGGGATGACTGGAGCAAGGCTGAGGAGGACCATCAAAGAGCTTGCAGAGGAGGCTAAGAAATCAAGCTACTGGTTGTGGCTACGGAGGAGGGATGGCGCATGGGGTACAACATCCCGATAGGGCCAGCTTCAGGGGGTGGCGGGGAGACGTCCCCAACTGGCCACTGCCCCCCCCACCAGGAGATGTACTGGATAGGGGGGGGAACATTAGTGAACGCTGGCTCCAGCTGATGACCCTGCAGCTGACCTGAAGGGCACCAGCAGAGGTGTGGCAGGCAACATGCCCAGCAGGAATAACACCCCCTGTACAATACACTAAGGCAACCAAAATGTTACAAGTTACTTTTATGAACTGAAAACACACTGAAATAGGGACAGTTACAGCTAAGTCTAAAATCAGTGATTCTGGGGTTATGCCATGGTTATATTTCTAATCGGAAGGTCAGTGGTTCAATCCCCGGCTCCTCCAGTCAACACGTTCAAGTATCCTTGGGCAAGATACTTAAACCTCAAATCGCTCCCAATGTTGCGTCATGGGAGTGTGAGGTTACTGAGTAGCAGTTGGCACCTTGTACGGCAGCCTCTGTCACCAGTGTGTGAATGTGTGTGTGAATGAGTGAATGTGACATGTAGTGTGAAAGCGCTTAGAATGGTCAACAAAAGACTAGAAAAAACGCAGTTCAAGTACAGTCCATTTACAGTCCACCCAACATGTCTTTGGGTGCATGTGTAAGACTTGTTGGCTAACTTAAATTAACTTGCCCCATTCTTCTTGCCTTAAATAAACACTTATTGACATAATGAACTTAACGTTTTGTATTACATGGGCTCAATTTGGTGCATGTGACATTCCTAAGACATATTGATACTGCATCAGTATTTGTCACAAAAACACACTCAATTTGGCTTCTTTTGTTGGTTAAAATATGATGAAGCTGTTCAGTAGTATTTTAAGTTCAGGTCGTTAAAAATCACCTCATCAGCAGCTGAAAATCCTCTTTCAGCTGACCTTCAGTGGCTTAACTTGTGGCCTTGATGCAGAGACAAAGCATTTACTCAGAGGTCTTTTAGTAGACCATGGTCACAGGTGAAACAGAGCACATTACTAAAGACATTACCAGATCTACAATGCTGACTGTGGTTGGAGGTGAAAAAGACTGATATGGCAGTGAAACACTGATTTTCAGTGTGAAGTTATTCTTTGAGAGCTCATCTGGGTCAAACATCCAGTTTATGACCTTTACACTGTGTGCCATGCTGCAGACCATATGGTTGATTGAGTTTGTTGTTGTATGGAGTTTTGCTATAATTTGTATTACTCCAGTGTCATTCTTGATTTAAATTGCATTAAACCTAACCTTGCCAATGAGTGTTTCTGTTTAGAGGGTGTGGGGCTGTCCAGGAGCTCAAGACTGACATCCATCATGTCCACCAGGAATGATAAGCTGGTATAGACATCTCCACTTAACACAGTCTGAAACAGAGACAAAAATAATAATTCATGACTGGAACATGTAGGAGACTTCATGGAAAAATGACATCATAAAGAGACAAAACAATCAATAAAAGAGGCAGAAGTATAAAATACCACACCAAATTGATAAATATTCTATAAATCATATATCTATGTTTGCCCCTTTTGAAGCCTGTTGTTCACAAAACTTTGGAAAAAACTAATGTAGCTGTAGGATACCAGTGCTGGCAGAAATTGCATTTCTACAAATATGTTGACACATGTTGTGTTCAGTCAGTTGGTGAGACGGACGTGTTGTTGCCTGTTATCTCACATAGGTGCTGGGGTCCTGTAGGTTGTAGGGTCGCAAGAAATCCTCAACAGGCTCCCCAAGGTTGTTTTCCAGTAGCCCTCTGATCAGCTGGTAGTGCTCCAGGTCCAGAGAGCAGTGTACTGATGACAAGCTGCCGTGGATGGACATGTCAGGTACTGCATGGCTCAGCTCCCTGACAACATTAATGTACACAAAGGAGAGAGATGTGATAATGAATGTGATCTTTTACTGACACTGGGCACCTACCGCTTTCTAACAGGAAAGAAAACTATGTCTCAAATTAAATCAGGCCCCCTCTCCATGCAAGCAACAGCTTTCCCTAAGCCATCCTCCAATATTCATGACAAAGAGATGCTTTACTTTTAAACTAGGGCTGCACCTAACGATTATTTTTTTATTGATTAATCTATCGATTATTGTTTCACTATTTCTCTCTGTTTTCTTTCTCTCTTATCTATAAATATTTTTTTTAAATTGATCTAACTATTATTTTTTATTACTCAATAAATATAACAACGAATTTACTGAAAATAACATTTTAAAACTTGTCATACACTGCAAGGCATTATTCCCCAACAAAAAAAAAGCCCAGTCTTAGCTGGTAATTTGTGCTTTACAGCTTGATATAAAGTCTCTCCAAAATAAAATTAATGCAGGAGCTTGTTCCACTCAAGTAAAAGGAATGTAGCGCAATCTACATTTCGCAATCCAATAGCAAAACAAATAAAACAATGTAAAATTCAAATCACTTGACAAAGCTGTTGGTCTTTGTTACAGTAACAAACTTCATATCTAGCAGTCCAACAAAACACCTTACAGTAAAATTAGTGCAATCTGAATAATACTATAACTTTTCTCTAACAGAAATAATTTTAACTAGTACATTCTTTCTGCATCAAAATAGACCAGCCTTAACTGGGCCTTAAGGCATACTGCTGCCTGCTGATATGAGTGCTGTATTTTAATATTTATAAGCATATATTCCACTCATTTATGAAGTTATACAAGCTCCTGCACAGCTGGCAACCCCCCATGTTTCAAAATAAAATGCATTATATCAGCAACTGATGGCATTCTGTCCACAGAGACACAGTCAGATAGCTTTTGTTTTGAAAGGTAAACAAGGAAGTTGAGGTAAAACAAACATCTTCGTATTTCCTCATCTCTGTGACAGAGATAGACTTTAAACTGTAAGTATAAAGTGGTATAGAGTCAACAAGCGCGAGCATCACGCATAAAAAAACAGCGAGCCACTGTTTCCCTAGATGTGCTTATGCTCTCATTACACGCACTGTGTGAAACTGTGCGATGCATCGACGCACGTTACGTGAATCGACGTATTCACGTCCTACTTTAAACAAGAAGCATGCTAACATGCCTGATGTACTCAACCTCTGTGTCAAGCAGTGAAATGAAGTCAAGGATATTAAAGAACAAGTAGCAAGCCAAAGAGACACTCTACAGCAGAGTGATGACAGTGAATTCTGTACTTGTGTCTGACTGGTGGGAGAAAGAGGACTCCAAAACCCCTTTCCCACCAAAATTAGCATGTGCACACAGCCTTTGTAAACATGGGTAAATCTGCTAAATATGAGCGACTAGCTGTATTCCCATTGCCACTGAACCCACTGCTCGAGAGTGAGTCGGCCTTTCTGTCAGCTTGTGTGTGTGTGTTGTTTTATTAGTGTGTCCATGTGATGTTACAGACAGGCTGGCGATCAAGTAAACTGTAGACAGCAGCAGAAACAGTGTTTGAAAACTTCTTTAGTGGTTTCTTCTCTTTAGATATCTTTCTGATTCGGTCTCTTTCAAACTTGCTGAGACACTGAATAATGTTTGAGCGCTGCGTAAGAGGAGATGGAAGGTAATTAGTGATGGCGCGTCATTGCATCTCGCTGGTTAAGGGGCTGAAATTACCATGTTCACCCTGGTTTTGTGTGGAGCCAGAGACAAGAAAAACCTGTGTCCACTGCAGAATAATTTGACCTGGGTGTGAATGTCAATTATATGCATTCTTATTTAATTAAAAAGCCAGATGTTAGCTGGTGTTAGTGGGTTTTTTGTGCAGTGGAAATAAGGCTTAAGTCATTGCCTATGTTTCTCCATTTAAGTATAACAAACGTAAGCTTTAACAAAGCTGCCAATAGTGTAACAAAAAGGCACATTGTTTCAAGAAAGTCTTTTTACCTCATAGTGGTTAAAACTGCGTGATGCTAACAAAACTAAATGGTTAGTTAAGAAAACTCTAGTTAATTATCAAGCATAATGCAGGAGGGATCCCTATTCCAGGACGGACAGACGTGCAACAGATATCATAGTGGGGTCATAGTTCCTTTACATGTTCAGTGGAGATACAGGTTTAAAGGCCCTATTTGATGATCTATAGTGCACTGCAAAAGTGCTTTTCAGACATGTCCAATTTCATCTGCGAGTTCAACGGTGCCGAATATGGTTGCAAAGTAAGGCCGCACAAGCAGCGTCGTTGGAACGCCGCTGCCTGCGCTGTCGCTCCTGCATTGCTGACAACACAGTCCTGCAAATGTTTCAAGATAAAATGCCTAATGTCAACAATTGATGGGATTCTGTACACAGAGACATTGTCAGAAGGCTCTAATTTGAAACAGAAGCAGGGAAGTTTGAGTAAAAACAGAGCTTTGCATTTACTCATCTTTGTCACAGAGAGACTTTTAAACCTGGTACAGAATCAATATAATCATCAAAACATCTTTTTTTACTGTCTATTTCTGCTGACAAAAGTGTGCAGCACGTGTAAAAAAATTGGCACAAGTCGCGTGGGGTTTGAACTGACTGCAGCAGGCCACAAGTGGATCTCCACTGGTGCCGATTGCCAAGCGGCGAGTCAGACCAGAGGGGAGAAACAAATAGTGCCAGATGAATGAAGGGAGGAGAGCCGGCATCAGGGCAAGGCTGACCTGACTTAAACCAAGAGCTGTTCCTCTACCAAGCCTTTTTCTGGCTAATGTCCAGTTGCAGGAGAATAAAGTGAATGAGATGTAATTGAGGCTCACTCAACAAAGGGCAAATCAAAAACTGCTCTGCGCACATCTTCACACAGATATGGTTAACTCCTAACATCCAGGATCAAGCTATTGCACTGGATGGGCAGACTTTGTTGGAAGCCATAAGGACACAAGACTCAAATTCATGAAAAAAATTAAAAGAAATGCACTGCAGGAATTGAATGATGTCACCAGCAGCAGCATGCCCAAGGAACCGGATGAAATCTTCATAGTAGCTGCTGATTTTAATCAACTCATTCTTTAACTCCAAAGATGTAACAGGATCAAGGACAAATGTAATCCTGTTTTCTAAACTTTGTTTCAAAAATGACTAATAAATCTACCTTCTACCTTCTTCTTCTACCTTCTCACCTTCCCGTTTAAAGCCAGGTGTGCCTGCACATGACACAGTGCTTTTTGCATGGCAGCTTTTGTAAATTGAACATGGCTATTAAAAAGACTAAAACTGCATCAATATGACAATATTATGGATTTAATGCCAACAAAAGAGCTATTCTTACTGGCTGCAGGGTTGTGAGCTGAGGTTTCATCATCTGTGTTATAGTTTATAACTGTCCCTCGCTTTGAAAGCACTGTAGTAGATGAGGACCAGCTGATTCATGAAGCTGAAAAGATGTATTATTTACATGAAACCTACTTTTTCACTACAAAAACCTACAGACTGTGAGCTGGCTAGAGAGTGATCCCTGGAAAGCAGCAAGTTGCTGCTGAGGTAAATGACCATCGCTAAAGACAGGCTAATGTTACTTGCTGTTGGCTATATTGTACGTAATTTCCAAAGCATTCTAAAGCAAGCATTTCCAAAACATGTGTTTTCTGGTTTAAAGAGTAACGTTGCAAATGTGGGAGAATAACAAGTGGGTTACTCACACATCTTTTAAGTGTTTATGTCTCCAGTCTGATCTTGAACAGATAGCTGATAGCTAGATGTTACATGAAGTAACGGGTTCATATTTAATGGATTTAGTGTGGACAGAGAACCCCAGTGTTACATCATGCTACCTGATAGTTAGACACTTGCTATCTGTTGGGACACGGTGTCATTAAGTTCCTTTAAGGAGCTGCTGCTGAGCCAACTGGGACGTCTGGCAAAATTTGTGAAACTGAATAATCTACCGATTATTGTTGCGATTCATCTAGTAATCGGATATGCACACAGAAATGTTTTCATTTAATTACTTTTGGTTCATTAAATGGTAATAGTAATATACAAAGGAAAACACACAGACAGTTTAAGGTCCCTTATAATGAATGAGCAACTATAATTGCACTTTCCTTTAGAAAAATCTATATTTTTATTGGTAACATTGCCATAGTCTCTGTAAAGTGAGCGCTTAAATAATAAACTAAACTTCAAAACTAAACTCATTTAGTGCATTTAACATCTAACATATTATTCTGGGTTTTAATGACAATGTCTCATTTATGTACATTTTTTGAAACCAAAAAGCGTTATATCCATCTAAACAAATTTAGCACATTTAAGTGCTATATTACCCTCTTCTGGGTTTGAAAGTGCAAAAATAAGACAAAACAGAAGAAAAACAAAAACTAAGGCATAAACATCGCCTTTAAGTTGTGCAATATAACTCTTAGAACCGCAATTTTCAACTGCCATGCATAATGTAAGCCTTTTAAGTCTTCTTTAAAGGTTTTGTTGCCTATTTAAGTGTTATTTTATTTTTAAAATTGTATATATATTCCCCCCAGAAAAAAAAACAAACTTTAAAACAAATTCCCTCCAATTCTACATCGCTTGCACTAGTTGACATTAGTTACATTTAGGGGATAGAGAACAGCATAACTTCTACAGCTGCCAACAGCTCACCACTATTCCAAGTTAGAGAATGGGTGAAATGAAAGCAAGGCTGTTAGGCTGGGGCACCAGACCCTCAAATCACTAAACACGCCCCTTTTAAAAACTAAAGCTGCAGAGAGCAGCTGGATGAGAGGTCTGTCACTGCGCTGCACTGTCAGTCTGCTCTGATGGGTCTCTTGATCAGCTGTGTGATCAGTCAGATGTATTATTTGTTTTTATTAGGCCTACTTTTTTTTTTAGAATGTGTGGCCTGAGCCTCACTCTAATATCCTAATGCACACACACCTGGCGCACAGTCTGTAGGCTATTCAGGTACGTTTCATAAAAACAAAACAATAGCCTAACTATTTTTGGGCATTTTCAGCATTAACTCTCTAACCAGCTGCTGTTGGATGTTCTCTCAGATTTCTCTTGACAGCTCTTAATCAGGAGAAATGTGACTCTGGGAGGACACTGGGAGAGAGCAGGGAAAACAGGAGTCTCGTAAGGGGTTAAAAATACCGTGTATTTCACCGTCCTGCGTAAACCTCGCTAACGTTTAGGCCTGAAATAGCGTCTCTTTTAATCGGGAGTCAGACACTAGCTCTGCTCTCTGTTTCGCTCACATTTTACAGAATATCATTAATATTTTCCAAATGAATAATGTATTATTTTACCCAAATACAACCCCCTGTGGTTGTTAAAAGCAGAATGTATTCATGTTTAAATCTGCCTATAAAGAAGCATGCAGGAAAATACTGTTTGACTTTAGACCAGGACCTGGCTGGGTCGACCGGGCGAGAGTGTATGAAAATTGAAGACCCGAAACACCCTATGACCCCGGGTACTTCACTGATGACATGTCCAAGTTGCACCAGTAGGTGTATTCAAACTCTGACTACACCTTATTTTAAGACCTATATGCCCATAGGTACAAGCACCTTTGCACATATTTGCACAACATTGGCGGTGGCCATGTATTGGTCTGAAACTAGCAATGACAGTTGCACTGTGCTATGCACTGCTTTGTGTCAGATGTAAGATGGGGCCCTCTAGGTTTTATCGTTTATTATTTGAAAAATAATAAACAATAAAATTATTTCAAAATAATGAAAACTTTTTGGACCAATAAAACAAAGAGGTGGGCTTACTTGTCCAGGTTGCGTTCCACTTTTAGCTTGAGGCGGCAGCAGTCTTTGAGCAAGTTGTCTCCAGTGCGACGGACAGAGTACGAGGGAAAAATAAGGTCTGAGGATTCAGAAGGTTTATGACCACTGTCCCAGGGCTGACAGGGGATACGCTCTGCAGCAAAGATATCCATCTCTTGAAGGTCCAGGGCAATGCAGTCCAGCAGGCACACATGGTCTTCTGATGGGGAAAAAGACAGCAGGTGGTGCAAACAGTTATTTAGCTAATTTTAAAGACTGTAATAGTGTCTCAACTCTAAGTCCTTCACACATACTTGCAAATGCACTATATGGCTTTCTGTCAAACTATACAGCGATGCTAACCTAAGATGTGAGGTTCATCTCCCTCAGGGGTCTTCTGTGCGTCTAAGGCCTGTGGCCTGCCAAGAGTGAACCCTGTGGAGGAGGAGCTGGAGGGGGGGGGTCCTCTCATTACTCCTCCCTGCTGCACTCCGGACACGCTCCTTTTTGAGAAAAAAGAAAGAGAAGAGACACAGAAGAACACATTAAGTCCAGTTAGCAATATGATCATTGCATATATACACAAAAAGCAGAGGATAACTTTTAAAGGGGCACACAGCACAAAGTAAAGAGAAATACAATATTAAAACGATATTTTTGAGTTCTTTACTAAGGTTTTAATAAATACAAATGATTCAGTTTCTATGCTATCTTATATCTAGAGAAGATGTTACAAATCCCTCTTCACCTCAAAGCATTTTCAACTTCTAAACACTGAAGGACAGTGCTAATACTGCAGTAACGGAATGGCAGGACTGGGACATGCAGTTGTACCCATGACAGTAGAAGAGAAAAGGTACTTTGTGAATGTTCCTTGTGTTTGCTAAAGGTGAAAGCGTATTGAATTCCCCTTAAAAAATAATAACTTAATGACACTGAGCCATTATCTGAGAGATGAAAGAATTGAACACTGCAGTGACTTTGTCTTTTCTACTGTTTCTGAGCTAAACAGTAAGTCTACCTTTTTAAATAGGCATCACTTGAGGTTTTATTTTACATTTTTGAACATTTGGATCCAGTAGGTAAAACACTAGAACACTCTCAATGACAGCAAAGTAAAATCAAGGTCATCAAACTCTATCAAAACAATACACTAACTTTTACCAATGAGTTACTTAATCAGTGTTTATACTGCTACACTGCTACTTACTTCAGACAGGGACAGATCTTACAAAGCTGAGCTGACAATAGTTCTGATTCAGGCATTATGACTGATTCAACCATAATGCAACTACAGGCCGGCTGTTGATAGTCAAGAGATAAAATCAAGAGAGGTGAAAATAAAGCATCCAACAGGGGGGGAATTATCTTGGTCATCACATCATGATACCGGTCTGGGTCGGTTTAGGGGGCCACTGTCATCTGTGTGTATTGCCCAGATTTAAACATCTCAGAATCAGCTTTATTGGCCAAGTATGCTTACACAAACAAGAAATTAGACTCTGTTTAGCTTTGCTCTCAATGTACAAGAATTAAACATTTAATATAAAAAAAAACAAATAAAAACAGAAAATTATAGTTTTAAATGTACCTATGTACAAGTCCTAATTAAACAATTTTAGCTAATATATACAAGTCTGTGTGCGTAATAGTGCAATTATAAGAAGTGCAAAGATGCTGAGATAAACTCAGAAACTTTATTATATGCAGATGGTTGTTATCGATGGTTACATTTATGACTAACTGTCATCTAAATCAGCAGAGCAAGAGTTTTTTTCATAAGAACAAACTCATCCCCATTCACTTTATTTATTGAATTTATTTAGCCTCTATTTGTCCAGGTTGGTCCCATTGAGATTAAAAATCTCTTTTCCAAGGAAGACCTGACCAAGACAGTCAGCAGTGACAAGACAAAGCTGCAGACAGAGACACAAAGGGAGACAAAATACAATTCACAGGCACTAAAATTCGCATTAAAGCAGACCTATCTATGAGTCAAAAGAGAGCTTTCAGGGAGTCAGTTAAACAACCAGTCAGGCTAAAAACATCAACACCTTCTAGAATCCGCTTCGAGGTCTTTCATTTTATATTTTAAACATTTAATGCCACCAGTTCCTTGAGTTTTAACTCATTCTGCAACAAATTCAAGGCTGAGGGTGCAGCATACCCAAAAGCCCTTTCTCAATTTCCGTCTGAGCGTTTGGAACCGAGAGCATAAAGACGTCCTGAGAAAGCAATGAGTACTGTCTACTGCTTTTCTGCATGATAAAAGCACAGAGGTAGTAAGGGAGAAGAGCAAGAATTGCCTTATATATAAAGATTTATAAGTGTAAGAGCCTACAGGTTGCCAGAGTAGGCAATCCTACCCGAGAGTACAACTCACAGTGGTGAGTCAGAGTTTTACAGTTTTTAATGAACCTCAGGGATGCATGGCAAGCTGTATCAACCATATGGAGAAACTGAGCAGAGGTGTGCATGTACAAAAGATCACCATAGGCCAACACAGGTAAAAGAGTTGCAGCAACAAGATGCTTTTTACATTAAAAGGGAGTGGTTTAAAATTAAGGGAATTCGACCACCTCTATCTCTTTTCCATCCACAGTGAGCACCACAGGTACAGGTTCTGTGACTGAGTCTTCGAGTTAGTAAACAAATAAGGTTGGTCTTATCTGCATTCAAACCAAGTCCAGCTCATTCAGTGTATTTCGAACAACCACAAACGTATTCTGTAAGGTTTTACCAGCCTGTACAAGAGTTGCCACGGAAAAAAATGGAAATTAGCATTTGACACATTTTTCACATTATTCACATAAACAGTAAATACAACTGGACCTAATACAGAGCCCTGCATCGCACCCTCCAATAGAAATCAATGTATTCAGAAGCTGGATTTTGGATCATTGCAGAAAATAGGCTCTGAGGGGGCGCCCAGTGGCTCAGTAGATAGAGCTGGCGCCCCATGCATAGAGGCTGTGTCCTCGCTGCAGCGGCCGCGGGTTTGATTCCAGCCTCGGCCCTTTGCTGCATGTCACCCCACCTCTCTCTCCCCCTTTCACACTTCTGCTGTCCCATCAATAAAAGGCAAAAACGCCCAAAAAATATCTTTAAAAAAAAAAAGAAAATAGGCTCTGTGGTAAACAAACCTTTATGATACTTACACGTTTTGTTCAGCAAGATAATCTTCACAAATGAACACACCAGAATTTTTGATGCCTAAAATGTAATTGCCAGGAGTACAAAGCTTATACTAGTCTATAAACAATCTAAAATATGATCGTGTCGCCACTGCTGCTAGGCCGTAAAAACCATGTTCAGTTTGGCACAGCATGATGATGTTCTGCAGTCTTGTTTCGCCGCTTGTTTGCAACCGCCTTTTTTTAAGACACATTAAAGTTTCAAAGTTCACTGTGTGGTATTTACTGAAGTATTTTATGCCGTAGAACAAAATGTTTAAGTCTCTTCAGCTAGTGTTAACCACTGACCTTATGTAAGACTTTTAACCAAAAAGCCATTTAAAAGGAAAAGAAAAAAAAAAGCGAGGAGTATGTTAGTAGATATCTCCCATCATCTCTTCAGACAATAAAGATCTATAACCATTGACTCTGAAACAAAGAAACCAGATGTGCTGCGATGCTAATTCATTTCTGGGTTTTAGGACTTCTTACTTGGAAAGTTGGTGTTTTCTTTTTAACAACACATGCAACACATCTTGCATAATCAACCGCAAACAGACAAACTGCAAACCAGGGCTGGACAATATTTCTTTAAAACCAAAACAATGTAATATCAAATCATTTGAGGTTCTGAAATATAGGTGCATTATGAATCTAAAACTCAAAATAAATGCTCCTGTTTTGTCTATGTCCAAAACATTATTGACATATACTGTATCTGTCAGCTTTCTGGGGTGTGTTACTGGGATAGTTTCTGGTAGTGAGTCTTGGTTAAAGGTAAAATACTGAATAGTAAATATTGTGACAACCCTTTTCCACACCAAAGCAAAAGCATGCCATCGTACCTTGTACCAGGATGGATCCTTGTATGAATGTGCATGCAGTATGGAATTCTTCACAAAAAAAATGTATATAAAAGACCAATACAACATATACCTTATGCACTTCTTCAAAAAAACTAAAACTAGCTAAATCTCAAAAAAAAATCTTATAAGCTGATTAACTGGGTCACGGCCAGGACTTCTTAAGATGAACTCCATACTTAAGTAGTTTTCACTTCCTTTACTGTTATTATAAAAACATTTTTAAAAAATTGTAAAGAGCCATTTGAATTCAAGTTTGATATACTATGAAAAAAATAAATGTAATTTTCATTTTTTGAAAGGGGTTTGTAAAAAAAATGTATGGACTGTTGCATCAGAAGTATAAATTGTACACAGCTGAATTTAAATTTACTTCAGTTAAATTTAAAATAATTTAAGGCAGATATCCATTTTTCAAGAAAGACTGGAATTTAAGTTTAAAAATAAATAAATAAATATGTTGTCACGTTTCATTTCATATTTAGAATACATTTAAGGTGGTTCCTTAGCTTGTCCGTGGCCACAACGCTGTGTCAGTCTATCATGTCACTATACAGCCATCAAACACTGGAATATGCTTCCAACTGAGCTAAAAACAAGCACAGACCATCAGACTTTCTCCCGTGGTGTCAAACAGTTGATATTGATATATGTTTTTGTATCTGTTCGTACTGTCTATTGTAATGTAATATTTTTTATCATGTGTAGTAAGTGTTTGTAGTTTGAGGTATTTGTCCTGTTTGTACCTGCCCAGGGACTGCAGATGTAAACTAGCTAATAGCTAAAACTGGCATGAATCATCATCAATCATCTATTCTCTTTTTTAGATTAATGATTTTTATGCATGATCCTTGTTTAAATAAAGACATGAAAAAATATAGTTGGTTAATATGGTTATATCATCAACACTGATGGGATGTTGCTGAGTTTAGTTTCGACTTTCTACTCGTTTTCTTTAATTCAATATAAAAGCGCACTGCTGTTCAAGATACTGTCATAAAAAATTAACAATCAATACAGTAACTGTGTGTAGAGAACTGAGAGTGAGAATTAAAAGGTTAATTAAGCTAATTAATTAAGTTAGCTAATAAAAAGAATTTACAAGATCATTTTGGTTAAAATGGAATTAAGAGCTTTTAACCAGTTGAATTGAAAATTAATGGGTTTGCTTTAGCTTGCTAACACTGCATAAGCCTTGGTAAGTGTAGCCATATTTAAACAACGGCAACTGCACTTAACATAATTCTTCTTATCTGATGCTTGGTAAAATAACTAATAACTAACCAATAACTAATAACTAACCAAAACGTTGGACTGTTTCTTTAAAACATTAAATTTGAACAAATGAATAATTACACAAAACCAAAGACAATTGCAGACGTTAACAAGTTTTAGTTATGGAAGCCAACTTTACATTCATCAGTAAACCATCAGGCAGGGCTGTATTCATTGAGCACTTCAGATCAGATTCAGATAATAAGGTCAGTAACCAAAATAAGCTGATGAGAAATGATCAGTGCAGGGCTTTCCATCACTTTTCAGAGAGGCTGTTATGTGGTATGTTGGTAGTATCAAAAACAAGTGGCATGAGGTGAACCTGAACTTTGAAACTTGAGTAGTATCATACAATGCTCCGATGAATACAGTGAAATTAGACAAAAGAAGATGTAGAGAAAGGGTAACTGCACAGCTGGATGAACAAGCAGCATGACTCACCAGAGAAGGGAAAAAGGCATGTGCCATGGTGAGTTTCTCTACCTTGTCTCGGAGGGAAAAAGTCCCATGAGCCCCAGCTGGCAGGAAGCAGTTCTGCACCCTCAGTTGACCGAGGTTGGCCACAATGACCTTTGGCGAGCGCGAGCTCTCTGGGATGAGAATAACTGGGGCGCCTGCCTCAATATCCAGAGAAACCCTGGAAGCTCGCTGAGGATGATCCCGCACCTGCAGAAAGATACAGCAGACAGAGATCAGAGAGGAGACGGAAGACAGGTTTGTACAAGGGGATCAAAGGGACAATACAAGGGAGACAGAGAATAGATATAGTAATGAAAGAGTGGACATAAATTCAATTTAAAGAGGGAAGTAGATGAGAAATGTTATTGTGTCATGAAGAATATGACTGAATAGTATAAATAAGCATTCAAAGCTTTGACATTGGTCTTATGTTTGAGTTACAAAAAACATAGGACATGGTTACTTTGACTGATAGTTGGGTGCCTTCCATTGACATACATCATGGCATAACAAGGGTATAAATCCCAGATTCACAAAGCTATAGATGAGTGTTTTCAGTCCATGAAAGTTAATTGTAACATTTTGGCAGCCTAAAAAAGTCTTGTCCAGCATCTGCTTGTGCTAGAGGACCTTCTACGGAGTCATTTTTGTTTTAATGGTTTTAAGCTTGTTTTCCGCTAGAATTAGCATTAGCACAACTAACCACATACTGTAAATGAAAATATGGTACAAATATGGTCACTTCTGGCTCCAAAAATCCAAGATGCTGACAGCCAATATGCCAAACTTCAGGGGTCCAAGACAAGAGTCCACAAACCACTGAGTGACATGGCAGTGGCTACCTCAGTTATTTTTCAAAGTGTATTATAAGACCTTAATGCGTACCTTCTGAATCAAGTGCTATCATAGTACAATCTATAGAAATGATCTTGGGGCAAACTTATGTTGATTACACTCAGTATGTTTCCATACACAGTTTAGTGGAGCTATAGCTCGATTTGGCCATTTACTTGAACTACTGTCCTTGTCCCAGTATCCAAGCAGCGGGCGAGAATCCATTTACTGACGGAAGTACAGTATGTCCAAGAATTGAGTATAAAATCATTCTCCTTACTTACAAAGCTCTAAATGGTCAGGCTCTTTCACAGCTTATAGTTCCCTATGAACCCGTCACCCACTTTTAAGGGTAGACTTCAGACTTTCCTCTTTGATAAAGCTTATAATTAGGGCTGGCTCAGGCTTGCCTTGGACCCCTAGTTAGGCTGACATAGGCTTAGTCTGCAGGGGGACTTTCTATGATACACTGAGCTCCTTTTTAGTTCTCTCGCTCCCTCTATCTACAAACACTCATGTCTTTTTACTGCATTACATTAACTTGGCTTCTTCTCCGAGCATTTGTGCTCATTTTGCTAGTTTTCCTGGATCTTGGCTGCAATCTTGGCTGCAAACTTGGCTGCGCCTCAGTCGTGATGATGACTGCGCTGATACTGTGATCTTGCTTTTGGCTGTACTCGTGCTGTGGCTGCACTGATGCTGTGCCTCCGGCTCAGTCTGGACCATGGTCATGGTTGTGCTGTTGCTGTGGTCATGTCTGTGGCTGCGCCTGTGTTGTGGGCCTTGGTTGCACTGATGTCGTGATTCTGCTCGATGCCAACTTCTACTGCCATTATTATTAATAATTCTTCTACGTCATTACTGTGATTTAATTGTTACTTACAACATCTATTGCACGCCTACCCGTCCTGGAAGAGGATCCCTCATTAGTCGATGTGAGGGTCTAAGGTCAGAGGGATGTCGTATGCTGTAAAGCCCTCTGAGGCAAATTGTGATTTGTGATAACGGGCTTTATCAATACAACTGAATTAACTGCTCAGGCAGGTGGAGATATGCCCCCTTTCAGGTGGTTGCAATAAACCTATTTTATTTATACATTCTGTGATATAGGCTGAATCATAGTCATTAATGTTTATAACAATAACTTAGCCACATTCAAAAATCAGTTTTAGCCTAGCCTACGTTATATTTAGGGGAGACAATAATTCCACGTTTTCTAACATCACGTAAACATGAGTGCATGACTCTTGACAGGCAGTACTCACAGCCTGGCCCTCCATTGCAGCCCTCTGCCTGCCAAGGACGTCCTGCAGCTGCGTGAAATGTTGGACGAAGGCTACCACCTCGGCCTGGAAGCGCTGGGTGTGAACGTACTGCACTGAGGCCATCTGCAAAGACACCTTGATTTCACATTCCCGCTCCAGGTAAGGATCAGGCTGGCCATACCTGAATGGAGCAGAGTACAAAGGTGACTTAAAGAAATACAAAATCTTCGAAGTTCTTCGATATCATGCAAAATAATTTTCTGTTGAAATTTTTGTGATATATACTTATGGATGTTGAAAATGAGCGCCTCCCCTCCTCGAGTGGTGAAGCGCTCCCGGTACAGGTCACCATGTGGGGTAAGGTCACTCAGGGACAAACTTCCTAAACTGCCTTGTAATGCCAGATCACCATCTAAATTAGGACATATTGTGAGAATATTAAACATCAAATTATTTTCATAAGTCAACCTACAGTATTTATGTAAAAGATAATCGCTATATGTTGTGTGAATGGATTTCTTTCCCAAGCAAGGTGAATTTTACTTTATTTTTCATACACACCCAACATTTCAAGATGAGCAGATAATTTGGACACACTGGCTCTGGCAAGCTCGTTGAGTTTCTTGTTCAATATGAGAGACAAAGAATGAACCTAAAAATGGAAATATCAACAGGTTTAATCATGACAAATTTACTGCAGAACTGACTGAAACCACACCAAGAAAGGCAGAGAAATAGGAAATTGTAATGGAATGTTTTTAAAGGAATGACTTGTAGTCACCATACTGGATGTTGTTTTACCATCTAATAATCAGCTGAGGAAGATACAGAATTGCTCTGTGATGTAAAGCAGATACAGTAATACAGCCAGAAGATCAGTGCTGCAATTCAATCTAAACCATGGTTCCACTGTTTAACTTCCAATTATAGATTGAAATACAAATCAAATCAATCAAAAAAAATCAATCTTTTTAAAATGCTATGATGTAAAACACAAATTTTGTGCAGACAACACACTACTGCTTTTAAAAAGTTCGCTTCAAAGTCATGATGAACTACTGAGATCCAGTTTACCAGTGCCTCCAGGATGTTGCAATGTTTCCATTTTAACAATTAACCCAGACTCAAGCAATCCCCTTGAATGCTGGGTGACCTCACAATTTTGTCTAACCAATGCAGCCAATAGTTTTTTTCTCATGCATTTCAAATCAAAGCAGTCCCCAGCACATCACCAAACTGTTTTTTAGTTGTGCAGATGCATACCAACCAAAATGATTGCTAAAGACTTTGCAAGGCAATTTCCTGATGTTCTGCACAAAAGTAGGGTAAATTATTTTGTACGTTGTACAAAGTTGTGATGAAACACTAATAAAAGTCATTCTTTGACACTTTTCTGCTGAAAGACTCACTGCAGAAGGACTGAGACCAGTGGACAACAGACAAGACAAATCTCCATTACAAAAGCTGTTGCATCCACATCTATTGTATTTACTTAAAGAATCAAGGTAAGTTAGATTAAAAATGCAGGTTAGTGGTAATGTTAATGAAGCATAAATCACAAACGTAAAACAGTGTGGTTTTATTCTCAATAAAACAAGTTGCCTTTGACTTTTAATGCTCTATGCAAAAAAATAGCAACAGTTTCATTTGCAGTTTCATTTGCTCCTACAATTTCACTGAAAAAAAAGCCAAACAATATCCCGCAATATATTGCAATATTTTTTTCAGAAAAGCTGCCAGGAAATCTGGCAACAACAGGCCGAAACAATCCCCCAAAAAGCCAGTGAAATCCAGGAGCGACTCTTTAACAACTTTTGACATTGTTTATTGGTCTTCTGATGAGTTTAATTGAGTTATCTGGCCACCTCTGGTTTTTTTCCATTTCACAAAGGTTTTGATAAATTTGACCCAAAACTGTCAACCTACTTTCAGTGGATCACCAAAGTCAGTAGCATCTTCTATGTGCACTATAGATGTCTGTACAAAATTGACTGACAATTCATCTATGTGATGTATGGACAGACGAACCCACAGACTGACATTGAAATCCCGATTCACATTCAGTCCCGCCATTCACACAGTGTGGCTAAAACTGAGTGAGTGATTTATCATATATTATGTATAGCATTTGCTCCTACTGTACATGAATATGTAATTGAGCCTTTTCACTTGACTGGTATCACTTGGACAGCTCACCCATTTCAACAAGATGCACTAGATCCAGTGACCTACCTTCAGGTCCACTTTAGTGTTGACAGGGGCCTCTGTTGTGTCCTCGTCACTGATATCTTGCTCACAAAGAGGATGTCCAGGCTCAGGTTGAGGTGACAGAGGCACCTTCACTGCATGATTATTAGCTGTGGAGCCAATGCCAAAGAAGTCCAAGATAACCACCCAGGTCTGTAGTGTGATTAAAACATCCAGGCAATTAAAGTCCACATCCACACTTCGTCCCACTCTGCCATAGCGTGTTTTGAACTCTGGGTGGTTCTGGTCCACCAGCAGCACGTTGATATGAACTAAGGAGTCATCAAAGTCTGGGGGTGGCTGAGGGGATGGTGCATTGTGGGTAGGGGAGGGAGGTGGGGTGCTGGGACAGTGTGGGTCCCTCTTGGACTTGCGACTGCTGGCCGACGGTGTGCTGGGATGCCTCTGGTAAAGCTGGAAGACATTCTGGGCCTCCTCCATGTGTGCAGGCAGTGAGCGGGGCATGTCAGGGTAAAGGGTATTAGAAGCTGAAGGGCAGCTCTGAGAAAGGTACTCCTTTGGACTGAACGTGGAGGGCTTGGGAGCTCCACGAGACACCATCAAATATTTGTACTTAGAGTCAGGGTTCTGCTCTAGGAGGTCCTCCATTAGCAGTGAACGCAGAGCTAGCTGCACTGCCAGTAGATGAGGGTGGTCTTTAGTAAAGTCTCCTTCCAGATCTTGGAAGCGCAGACTGACCAAGCCCTGGGAGCCCTGGGTCAGGTCAGCACTCAGCTGGACCTGCAATTCTGCTACATGTAAGGTGACTTTTAGCTGAGTGAATGAGGTTTGAAGAGGAGGTTTGTGAGACTGTAAAGGCAAAGGAGAGGAAAGAGACGAGTGGGAAAAGCTGATATAGGGAGGGTCCCTTGCAAACAGCCCTCCCTGGGGGTCAGGAAAGCGGTGCGGTCTGGTGGAGGAAGGAGTTGGTGGAGGGGGTGTAGGCGGTTGGCTGGGAGTTACACGTTGCTCCCCAATCAGGGACAAATTGTCCAGTGTCTGCAGGACTTGTTCGTACACAGGCTTGCACAGGAACACCTAAAACCAGAGTGTCAAATATTGATACAATTGATAACGTGTTAGTAAACCCTCATCAAGGATGCGGCTGATTAGACCTTTGCTCAATCACGTGAGGTCACCAAACTACATGCATTAACAAGAATAATGATGGGGTAATGTGCCCTGCCCTAATAAGAGGTGTTGACATTAGCTTAATGAAGACAGAATAACTCGCCAACAATTTGCAGGGCTTTCGTAGAAATGCATGCCCAAAAGAAAAACCCACATTTCTGCCCACAAGGAGAAACACAGCTACTTTTAAACATTATTAAAGACTTGGATATCAACAGGTTTTTGGATGCATGCAAATATCACAACACAGCATCTACAAGAAGGTGTTTGAAGGAATGAAAGAGGAAGGCTGTGCGTGCAGTACTTGTCTAGTGGAAAACTACGAGCACAATTGCACGAGCTGCTCCAGCAATTCAACTTTTCCATATTTTCATGTGAAAAATTACATGTTAGCGAATGTTAATTGGAGTATGCATGGCTGCATGTCAATAGTTAAAATATTGTCTTCTTCAGAAAAGGAAAAAAAAAGAATATTTCATGCGCGTAAGCATAGTCACTATGTTGCTCTGAACTTGACTTTGAACAATCATATTGTTTTCACTTTGTAAATAATTGTAGTTGTTATACCTTATAATTTTTTCATTAAAGTTAACATCAATGTAACTCAACACTGCCTGCATACATCACATAAAAAACCTTCCAGAAGATGACACAATCTCTGTATCTGAAGCCTTTGTGAAACATCTGAAGGAACTGCTGATTTTCACAGCAGTAGTTTAATAGTCATGTAAACAACAGTTAAGTAAAGGAGGTTGACAGTTAGAATTAAATAAGAACAATAATTCTGTTAAAAAAAGCACCAAAGCAGTGGAGTGGTGATGAGAGTACAAATTTGTTGTACTGTGCTTAAATAAGTCCTGTGGTTTACTGAATTCAGCCTTTTTTAACATAGCCTATATTTATTGAGAACCAAATCTGCCATGATATTAAAAGAAATAAATATTTAAAAAATAAATAAGTGAAATAGTAAGAAATTTAGAAATAAAATTGAAAATTATCCAATAAATATTGAGGTCCATTTTGAAAATAAATATACACATAAATAGAAAATAAACAAATAAAATATATTTATCTGACAGATTATCTATTTCTGTATTAACTTATTTCCATATTTAATTATTTCTCAATCCACTCTCTTTACATTTCTCATTTTATTGATTTCTATATTCATTTATATCAGTAAAATAAGGAACAAAAGTAGAGAATTAAGAATGAATTGGTAAATAATTAAGTATGAAACTAAATGAATACAGAAATAATTTGTCAAATAAATACATTGTTGGGGCACCCAGTGGCTCAGTGGATAGAGCAGGTGCCCCATGTATGGAGGCTCAGTCCTCGCTGCAGCAGCTGTGGATTCAATTCTGGCCTTGGCCCTTTGCTACATGTCATCCCCTCTCTCTCCCCCTTTCAAACTTCAGCTGTCCTACACAATAAAGGCATAAAAAGCCCAAAAAAATCACCTTTAAAAAATAAATAATTAAATAAATACATACATTGTCAATTGTTTAACTTCGGTGCATATTTATTTATTTTTAAAGTAAACATGTATATTTATTGGATAATTTTAAGTTTTATTTCTAGACTTATTTATTTAGTATTTCAATTATTTATTTATTTAGTCACTTATCTATCTATTTCATGATTGCAGATTTGGGCCTCCATACTTGTGAATTGGTCTTTCTTTTTCAAATTGACCACAATAAAAACACTATTACTATTTGACATGTGGATATTATTTAAATTGAAAATTACGATATTGATATGATGTATACCTGAACAGGGTTGACAAATTTGCCCTCGATTCTCAGTATCCCTGAGCTCTTGCATGGCTCCTCTACGGTAAAGAAGGTAAACTGGGTGTCTTCATCGACAGGAACTTTTTCCAGGGTGAACAGTATGGTGGTGTCTTTTAGTATATGGAAAGCTGAGAAAGACAAATTATGTTTATGCCACAAGCTGCATATAAAATTTATACTTGTATTACTTGCATAACAAATGTAAAGTTTTTAACATTCTCACCTTTTCCACGGTTGACGGACTCAAAGAAGTCATGACGCGTGAACTGTTGTTCGTCCTGGTTGATGCTCCCATTGTGGGATGGTGACAAGCTGCCAGCCTTATCACCTTTGGGTGCCTTCTTCAAAACCAAATGACTCATGTTGACTGAATAGAGTCGAATATCTTTCACCAACACCTGCAACCTCTCCCCTTCAGAGTCTTGCCCAGTTACAAAATTCTGGATGGTTATGCTTCCAAGGTGACCAACCAATAGCTCAGGGTGTCCAGGTTTACGGGGAATGGACACAACTGGTGATTCAATACTGATATTAAGGGTCAGCTTCACCAAGAATGTGTCTAAGGTGGATTCAGGTTCCTCCATGGGAAGATCCTCCTCATCCTCAAATGGATAAGCCCAGCTCTGACTCTGAGTTCGAGTTCATCGTGAAGGAGTCTCAAAGAGTGAAACCATACCGCTGTACTCTGCTGTCTTGGTGGCTAGCACTGTTGACACTTTGGTGGCAGCACTTTTCAGCATTGAGCGAAAATTGTCTTCTACCTCATTAGCAGACAGGCTCAGCTCCTTTAGGAACTTAGCTGAGTGGTTATAGTGCAAGGATGCCATTTGAAGTTGCAAGGAACACTCCCCTTGAGATTTCTCCATGAGGCGAAAGTTTAAAGCTTCTGAGGGAGTAGTTCCTGTGTCAGCAAGGAATGTTAATCCACCGAGACTTGAGGAGCTGTCCTCAACACTACCAATGCTGACCACAAATTGGCTTCGGCCTCCTTCCTGGGTCAGGTCCACCAACTGCATGGACCCAAGTGAACCGTTGATGTCCAATCGACAGCCCATGGAAACATTGACCTTGGTGCCAGTTATACTGGCTGTAGCAATCTTCAACCCTTTCTTCTCAGCACCCAGGACAGTGCCTGTGGACACAGTCCGAAGGAGAAGCACATTAAGTCGATGAATCTCCACGGTCAGCTCTTTGTTCTGGTCATAGGTGGCCTGATATGTATCTTCCTCTTCCTCACTGCAAGCCTGTGTTGTATGTTGTTGCACTGATGATGTCCAGGTACTTTCTTCTTTGGGGAAAGACTTTTGGAGGAACTTGAGCAGCTCCACCATGGTTTCAGGGTTGAGAATGATGTCCAAATTATTGACCTGCATGCTTGTCACTTGAAGGGAGCTGTCCAGGTTCATGGAGGGGCAATCTGAGCTCACAAACTGGTATTCAAGCCTGATAAGGGCCTCATGGTCTTTGAGAAAAGAACTGAAGGGAGACATTCTATCCATGGGCATACCAGAGGAGGACTCAGAGCGATGGCCCTGATGCTTGGGAGATCTGCCATCAGACGACACAGGGGATGAAGGCTGGCTCTCCCGGATGCTTCCCGTAGGTATGTCAAAACTGAGATTCTTATGAGAAGCCACAAGGAGGTCGAAGTCTGAGCCATAGGTCTGTAAGGTATCCACCAGCAGGAGACCATGGACAGTCAGTGAGACTTCAGCATCATAAGGCCGCTTCACAAAATGAGCATTAGTGCCAAATACCTTGAGAACAGATATGTAGCGGCCATCGCTTTCTACACCAAGCTGCATGTAGTTAATGTTGAATTCAGCTAATAGCAGTCGAGATTCAACCAAGACTTCCCGTGTGTGCTGTTCTAAAGTCATCACGCTCTGGGTCAGGTTTTTGGCTGAACCTTGCAGTTTCCACGAGCTGTCCTCCCTCTGAAAGATCTTGTCATGGCGGAGGGTAAGGGGGTCAGGAGACCTTACATCCGGGCCGCTCTCTTGGTTTTTGTCCCCTTCACTCGCAGATGGACTGCTTAGCCTAGCCAGACAACTCCTCAGTGCAGTCATCTTCTCAAGATTGATATGGACCTTGAGGTCTGGTAGAGTTCCTGACAGCACAGCCCCGGGAAGCTGGGGGTCTGATGTATAGCGTAGTCTCTGCTCAAGCTGCAGCAGCACATTAAACTTCTCCACTACGTGAGTAGGCCCTACTTCACTCTCTTGAAGATGTTTCCAGTTGTCATTACAGCGACCAACCATTATCTGAAGGTCTTTAAAGGACAAAGAGTATTTTTCATAAAGCTTTCGGCTATAGGCCTGTATACTTTCAGGGGATCTGAGACTGGCAAGTTCAGTGTCTTTGAGCTGCTCTTTCAAAGGTATGTCAAGTTCAGGTGGTGGAGACTCTGGTGGAGTGGCAAGGGGTGTCTGGTATTCATCATCACTCATATCTTCCCTTTCAGGTTTAGTGTCTTTTGAGCTGGCCTTGGTCTCATCTTCAAAGAAAACAAACAGAAATATGATAGAAATCTCATTCAGCAGAGGTAAATTTATTTGGGTATATCTTTTTTATTGTTTGCCTTTTTTACCTTGAGAGTTTGTGAGGAGAATCCTTCCTAAATCAACAACAACTAGCATCGGGTCCTCTGACTGGAAGTCATCAGGGAAAATAACCTGGGGTGCGCAGATGTCCAATTTCATGGTCCAACGCTTACTGTTTTCCTACAAAGCAAAAATGCCTTGGTTTTTAGCAATTATTCCACTGCCAATTATCAATATGTCACCTTCCAAAGAGTTTCTCTTACAATAAACTCTCCCACGAGTAGCTGATCAATGGTTTGTCGAATCTCTGCCTTGGTCTGCATCTTAAGCTTGTTGTATTGCCTCCTGGCAGTCTCTGCCACCCTCAGCTCCAACTCTGACTGATAGCCAAAACCTGAAGATCAAAGAGATATATTTCATATACAAATATATTTAAAGGGGCCCTATTATGCTATGCAATTCATGTTCAAAAACATACTCATAAAAACATGTCTCATACTGCCCTCTGCTGCAGCACCTCTGTCTGAAACAGTCTGTCTAAGCTTATGTCCCGCCTCCCAAGAAGCCCAGTCTGTTCTAATTGGACAGCTGGCTCTCTCCATGCACATTGTAAGTGAATTCTATGCTATTTGTTAAATTGTGATATCACATTGTTTCGGAACTAAACACTGAAACTCAAACGAGCTGTTTCGGGAGCAGTGCCTTCTGAGGGAGAGAGAGCTCCCTTTGGCTTGGACTTCGGGCTGTATCACTTAGGAGATCTTTTACAAGACCAAACATGCTACATAAAACAATAAAGAAAGGAAAAACTCAAAAAGCATAATATGGCCCCATTAATATAACTTAGAATGTGAATGCAAGGAATTATTAGGGCCCGAGCACACTGGTGCGACAACCCTCTTGGAATGCAAGGAGTTATTATTATTTTTCCTCCACGTGAATCGCGTTTTTGGATTGCGTTTTTGGATACTCAAAAACTCATGAAAAGTGGTACGCTTGTCCGGCCTGGCGAAAAATTTCATATTTTGGTGGTTTTGGAAACGGGCGGGGCAAAATGGCTCCACAGTGCCCCCTAACATGTAGCCCCAATGGCCTGTTTCTCCTACAATTACGAAATTAAGTCATCCATCCACCTGGCCATAATGTGGGTTGTTAGGGTTAGATGGGCCAAGTTGTCAAATCAAGTCAATTTTATTTATAGAGCCCATTATCCCAAAACATGGTTTGCCTCAGGGCTTTACAGTGTACGACATCCCTCTGCCCTTAGACCCTCACATAAAGAAACCTCAGGAAGAGCGGCAGAGGATGATGAGGGATCCCTCTTCCAGGATGGACAGACTTGCAATATGCAATGTCGTAAATAACAAATAAAATACAATAGTGGCAAAAAGGAAAGAGAAAGAGAGAGGGAGGGGGATAGAGGGGGAGAGAGGCACAGCAATAGTGGACACAGACACATGTCATATTACAATAAAGATAGGTGTAAAATTATCAAATGAGGTGTGAGTAGGACTTAAATTGTGTGAGGAGGAACACAAGACTGCATTGTAAGTGAGTGATAAGTAGTGTAGTATGCCACATCCTCTGTTTAACAATAGTCATTCTAGTTTCACATAGATGGTTTCTTTCAAGCTGCTTTAAAACTATATGTCTTCTCTGGCCAAGATATGTACACTGCTGTACCTTCTCCATCAGATGTAAATGGACAACTGAGTCTCGGTTTCTGTCCTGTGGACAGTCCTGTGTCCTTGTGGAGTGGTTGTTTAGTTTCCCCAGTGTACAAATCTGTCTATTCCTGGCTGCAGTGAACTGCATACACTCAACACATTCTCACTTCCAACTTGTCACATACTGACGTTTGGTCACCCTACAGATGCACTCACACCAGGAGGAGGCAGCAAGATTTGCCAAGGCAGTCTCACAGGCCCGGCAGGGACAGTGGATGAAATGGGAGAGCATCGAAAAAAAGAGGATCAGCAGGGAGGACTTGTGGACAATGGAGTCAGGCAGAATCAGCTTCCTACTTAGGACAACTTATGACATCCCTTCCTCACCCAAAAAAAAAATCTCAACCAGTGTTTGGGTGAGGATCCTTTTCGCCCCCTGTGTTCAACTCCAGCCACCCTCAGACACATCGTCAATGGATTTAAAGTAAGCCTCTCACAAGGCAGATATTTGTGGAGGCAAAACCAAGTGCTGAAATGCCTGACAGCAGCACACCAAGAGAACAGCAATCAATGCCCTTCCCCACAGAACATCAAGCACAGTTCCAAAATACAATCTGTCCAAGAAGGGGAGCATCCACAAAAAAAGCTTTATCCAAACACCAGGATTGGACACCTGGAAGGAGCCTGGGATTGGGAAATGCTGGTGGATGTAGGCCAGCAGCTTTCAATTCCAGCAGCAACAGTCACCACCACACTAAGACCAAGCCTGGTACTATGGTCCAACTCTCTACAAACTGTCTACTTTGAAAAGCTGACTGTACCATGGGAGGATGCTGTTGATGAGGAAAATGAAAGGAGGAGTCTGCATTATGCTAAGATGGAAGCTGAGGCAGAGCAACAAGGTTGGAAAGCAATAGTGCGCATGGTAGAAGTGGGCTTCTGGGGCTTTATTGCAACATCTACTGTCAGGCTGCTTAAAGAGCTGGGATTCCATGGCCAAGCCCTACGACAAACAGTCATAGAAACACCAGGGACTGCAGAACGCTGCAGCCTGTGGCTATGGATGAGGAGGAAAGACCCCAGCTGGGCCGCAAGAAGATAGGGACACAAACTCAGGTCTGATCAGCCTGTGGTGGGCCTGCCTCATTACATTGGGTGTTTTGGCCTGATTACAAGGCCAAAACACCTTAGCAATGATGCTAAGGTACACTATTGATGGTGTGTCCCTAACATCTGCTGGTGGCTGGCAAACATCAGTCTTGTGCGAAAGGCCTTTAAATGTATAAGGGATTATTACCATCTCATCCTATGTTTTCAAATGACAGTTGCCTATGATATAGCACTTACGATTACCATGATCTGGTTGTCTGAGAATCTTCACCACCATACTGGTGAGGGAAGTAAGTCTAGCAGCCACTTGCATATTCTAACATTTGGCTAATGGCTTGTGCTAATGAACCCTGGTCCATCATGTTTGCTAAAATCTGCGCAGTCTGCTCATGCTTGCGCGTGGGCATTTCAACCTGTCGTTGAAGACAATGATATAACTGCCCTTGTGTGTAATGTGTCTTTAATTACATGACCTAGAGTATGTCAGTGTTCCAATGAGTTCGCTTTATCTGCACTTTCACTCTTTGTTTCTTTACTTCTCTTTATTGTTATTATATATTGTATTTCTTGAGATTTGCTGTGCATTTTGACCTTCTGTCCTCTGAGGCAAATTGTGATTTGCCATAATGGGCTTTAGAAATAAAGTTGACTTGACTTTCAAGAACAGTTTTGACAGCTTAGTGACACGCATTAAAGATAAAAACAACTTTACATCTTAAAAATGCTAAAAAAAAAATCCCTAAGTACATGATTACAACAAACTGTAAACATTCTATCAGTTACTGTTATTTCTCTAAAACTGTCTGCCTAGGAAGTGAAATTTCATCAGTCTCAGTGAACATTTTTAGCATTAAATACATGCATTCCAAAAAAATGGACAGAAAGTTTCAGTACTAACCTGAGGTATGAACTCTTCCTTTATAGAAGAACTCAGTCACTTTTTTGATTGCTTGTGGGTTGTAGATGATGTTTAACGGACTGGTGTGCACTTCTAGTCTCCTCTCAAATTTACACCTCACAGGGTTACACTCATAAATCATCTCAAACACTGGGGATGGTGAGCACTCTGCACTGCATCCTGACAACACAAAAAACAAAAACAAACATGGTTTCTATTAAAAGACAGTCCTTGATGAAACTGCTGGAAGTCTGGTGTGGTGCTACTCATACGGCCACTAAAACCTGATTACTTCCACATTCTTACTGTACACAAATATTGTGTTTTCCAATCAACGGTATGAGTAAACAGCCCTGTAAGCACCCCCTCGAGGCTGGCATTATCGTTACACCCTACACTAATAGCACTTAGGGCTGAACATACTGATGTTAAGGACTGACCTCTACATGTCAATAATTCGAATCAATAGTCCTTAATTTAAACCAAATGTCAGTTAATTCATCACTATTCTTTACTATTCAGTTGTACACAGAGCAACACAGAATAAAGCTCTAAACCTTAATAACAAATTCATGTCTCAAAATTATAGCACACCTGACTGTAACAGACACAGATATGGCTGATGCATGAGGAGGGAAAAAAAGCAGCTCAATACACAAACTTCTTCACCCTGATCACTGCTTGTCCCACATAACCGTATTTCTCAGCTCTGGAGCTTGAAATGTACACACACAACTTTCCAAGCATAAATTTGGATTTATTTCAAATATAAAAAAGTGACAAGGAAATGTAGGTCAATTTAAGAAACTTTAACCCATCCATATGCACATTTTGAAATCAGGGGAATTTGGTGACTTTTTTCCAGTGTAATGTAGCTCTCCTTAGGCAAAGGTACACTACAGCAGGGTGTAGGCTAAGGTGTAGTGATGAAATAACATATGTATATATGTATTTTAAAAACATTATAATATTTTAATATCCATAGATCAGAAAAATCAGGAACAAAGGGCACCTAAATAAAGAAGCAGTTCTATGTTGAGCAACCTGGCAATATTGTAACAAACACTAGCAAGGCAGAAATATTCTAGCTAGGTGAGACCATCCTGATGACTTGAGTTCAACATTCTATTTCTCTCTCTGTATGAGTCTGGACTCTCTGCCCCCTGAACACTTTCCAGAAATTATAATCCACTCAGGCCAATTAGGGATCTGCACCGTTGTTGAAAACTTAAGCTGACAACTGAGAAGTGTGCTATCGTTGTTGACATAGCATGCAGGCTACTGCTTGCAGCACAGTAACGATGGCTCCCCAAGAAACAAGTGCTGACACTAACACTAGCAGAGTAAAATAAGGGGGATATTTTGGTAATGATTAAAATTGAACATCCAAATACAAAAGAGATAATATATTTTAAAAATATTCATTTACTACATTTATAGGAATATTCGGGCCATCATTTAACATTAAAAGAAATGTCAAATGATAATTTAAAAAAGTAAAGTGACAACATTTGGTGTTTCTCTATTTTTTATTTCCTTTACGATTTTCAATTTTGAAGTTACAATGTAAGATTTCTGTTTGAGGATTTCCACTTCAGCTTTTGCATCTTAAATTTCACTTTTTTATTGTCACTTTAAATTTTCAAATTAATATTTAAATTTGCTTTTAGTTTAATTGTGGCCTGATTATTCCTAGTAATGTAGTAAATTTATGATTTCTTTAAAATATATTTCTCTTTTAATTTAAATTATGACCAAAATATTCTCAATAGTTAACCCAGCAAAGTAAATAAAGTTAATTTAGTAATAGAGTCAATAACAACAATTAATCAGGAACAAGAGGATGCACCTGCAGAGTTTCTGAGGAAAAGCCAGTTTGGGTTTTTCTGACTGGATTTGGCAAAATCTTGATTAACTACCTGGCTCTGTTGTTGATGAAGATGTTTCCAAGTACAAATACCATGTATATTGTTGTTTGGCCACTGATTGGCTGATGGAGGAGCAGATACGAGAGGCTGCAAAGCTGGAGATCAAGGCCCTGCAGATCAGTGTTCACAAAGCTTCAGGCAGACAACAGGGATGCTGATAGCTGATATTCAGCAGTCCAGAGGCAGCTGCTTAAGGAAAAATACCAAAATATGCTGCCAATGCCAATTTATCATAAAAATCTCATGGGGATTGATATCCACAAAGTACACATTACATAAAAATGGTAATTATGAGTTAATTACATTTTTCTGACTGTTACAGTCTAACTAACAATGTATTTGTGTAGCAGAGACTAGTGCCAAAATCAGGATTGGCTGAAGGAGTTTGCTTGTCAAGGCGAGTACTCCTGCACGCCGAAAGTATTTGGGCTGGAAGAGTCCAGACTGATACAGAGAGAAAAACAGAATCTTCAAGTCATCAGGATGGTTTTACTAGGCTAGAAACAACACAATTCAGGGTAGTATCTGAGATCATTACAATGTCAACTCAGTAAAAGTATTATCTAATATTGTTTGAATTGAAAAAAGAATAATAGATCAATTTTCAAAAAGGAAAACCAAAATCTTACCCAAGATATTGGAGGACTGGAAAGATGGCTGGTTGACGGCAACAACAAGTTTGTCCTACAACAAGTGTCAGATGTTGAAAACAGGAGAAGAATTATGTAATGTATGTATGTAGTTAAGTTGCTGCCATTCACTTTTTCCAAACTTTTCTTAATTTATGAGCTCTTTGCTCACCGCTGTCCATCACTGCTTACCGTTTTGGGAGACACCAGGACAGGAAAGATGGTGCCCTGAGTAGTCAAGTCTCTCAGGAATAAACCACCCAGCTTCACAGACAGCAGAGAGGACTCAGAGCGAGGGAGAGACTCCACAATCACCTTCACCCCTGTGGAAACATGGTCACAGCAAATTCAAAAATCCAGGCAGCAGAACACATGCTCTGAGTCTTTTAGAACAATAAAACCGTTACACAGGAATTTCTGAAGTGGGGCTGTATGAGATACTCATGTATAGTCAGTGTATTACATTACACCATTACAGCAGGAGGTTACATGGCAGTATTCAATAAATAAAGAGAATAAATAATTCACAGGATTTTTGCATTAATACACTACATAAAGAGTCTCTCAATTTGCTCTTAACCCTGAAACTCAGGGTCCGCCAATACGGTTATTTCAGGGAATATGACTACAGATTATTAGTAACCAAACTAATGTTTGGAACCTGTTTACATTTGCAGTAAAAATGAAATGCTTAGTGTCAAAATTTGAAATAATGCAAACTGTTACACAAAACCTGGTTTAGATGCCTTTAAGGATATGTTTAATTAAATGCTGCTAAAGAGAACTTTTCAACATTATCTTTAAAACAATTAACAGTATCTAAAAAAATAATATAAAATAAAAGAGCCATTGCTCCTCCCAGGCTGACACCTGCTATTAATTGTATTAGTATTCCTAGTGTACAGACATTCTTGTGAGCCACAATGGATTGATTCGTAACTGTTCAAGCAAGAGACCTGATACAGCGTCCACCTCAGAAACCAGTCGAAAAGGCAGAGGGAGGGGCAAACATACCTAGCCATGCTGCAGCTGCTGCTGACTTAGCTACAGACAACCACAAACAGGAAAAAACCCAAAAGTATTCAGAGAATATACCCTGAATTCAGTAAGATGTGAAATGCGACATGCTGTATTTTCCCACTGCCTCTCAGCTGATGGCAGAGCAGTGGCTCTCAGACATTTTTAAGAGGTCAAAGCAGCCAAAGGATGAGATCTCTTTCTACACATTAGATTTCATTTATATTTAAATAGCATGTTAGCTTAGAGCACAAACAAATCAAACATAATGCAACAATAAACAAAAATAGCACTTTGAAATAAAGGCCAGAAATTAATTTAACTTCTTAATAAAGTATTTTACGATCTTGACAAGTTCATGAGTCACTGGCGGTCCATTCAGAATAGACCTGCAATCTACCAGTTGGGAACCAATGGTCTCCAGCACATCTTTGCCTGAAAGAGGAGCAAAAATCATGCTTCTGAATACCACTGAGCTCCTTTCTCCTTATCTTGCTCCCTCTATCTGCAAAAGCTCATGTCTCTTTCCTGCATTACACTAACTTGGCTTGTTCTCTGGAGCATTTGTGCTCCCTTGTTTTGTAGTTTTCCCGGATCCTGAATTGGATTTGATTGGATTAGATTGAATTGGATAGGATTGAATTGGATTGAATTGGATTGAATTGAATTGAATTGAATTGAATTGAATTGAATTGAATTGAATTGAATTGAATTAAATTGAACTGAATTGATCTGAATTGAACTGAAGTGAACTGAACTGAACTGAACTGAACTGAACTGAACTGAATGCCAGCATGCTCTGATGGTCAGTGGACATGCTCTTGAATATTACTTTTCTAATCATTTAAAGCTCTGTCTAAACAGTGGCATTCTCACTGGATTGTGAAAGCTATCTCCCTGGCTTATGACAGCAAAGGTCTCCTTCTGCCTCACAGTGTGACAGCATATTTGAGCAGGGGCAGGGCAACATTGTGGGTTTTGAATAAAGGGTTTCTGTGAGCAATATCTGTGCTGTAGCCACTTGATCATCAATTCACACTTTTATTCAGTGCAATAGTTTGGATGTGACCTATGAGTATAATTCTGTCCTCTCTGCTGCGCCTTTGGTGTTCAGAGTGCTGGAGGTTTGACCCAGAGGCTATTCTGCAGGACATGTATGTATGTCCCATAGTATATGTGTTGTACACAGTGAACCAAAATGTTATGATTATAACATGACGGAGAGGAACGAGGTACAACACTTTGTTGCCCCACGATGCAGCTGGCCTAGATGAAGAGTGGCTTTCAAACTGAGAGATGATTGTAATGACAAATATAAATATAAACAGATGTGCAGGTAGGGCCGTAAATATATCACCACATGTCACCTGCCTAAAAAAGGTGTGAATAGAGGCATCTTCAGATGGATCATGAGGGGTGTGATATCACACAGTATCTGTGTTGTACCTTGTCCCTCTCCTTCAGGGAATGTCAGTTATAGTCATTACATTTTGTCTCTATCTGTCCAAACACTGCTCCTGTGTACCTGAGAATTCCAACTGAATGACCCCACTCTCATGCAGCGTGTCCCCCCTCCTGTCCTGGTGGAAGAGTGTGACTCCTCCCTTCTCCAGTAAGAACTCCAGTCGGGCAAACAGGTAATCTCGCCTGGTGAATGTATTCAGGGTGTGAGAATCCTCCAACGGGTCAAACAAGTCCTCTGTCTCTGCTGGAGAAGCATTATATCATTAAGGTCAGCGACCAGAATGCCTCAATATCATAAGGTTTCTTTGTCTGGCACTACAGAAATAAGATTTCAGCTAACTACCAGATTATAATCCGCTAATGTTGGTGGAAATCTTAAAACGCAAAAATCTAGTTTATCATGCAGGAGTCTGCACTTATCCCACCAATTATCTACTGTAATAGAATATGTAATGCTTATCAAACCAATCGTTTGACTCTAACTCTAACTTAACTCTAACTCTAACTGCTGGAGCTTGTAAACAGGCTAAAGACAGAAACTACATGTTGTCAGCCATTCTCTGGAACAGACATAAGTGGGTGTCTCACCTAGAATGTCCCAGGAGGATGGACTCGGCAGGAGGTCTGTAGGCCTGTCAGGGTCCTGGGAATCTCCATACCAGCCTCCCCAGCCTGGAAACCAAGACTGCAGGTACTGGATCATTCCTGAGCTCCCACTCTTGGGGATGGATGTGGTGGGTAAACAGGGTTGGGGGTCACTGCTGGGCTCTCGCACATTCTGCAAGAACAGACAGAGGAGAAACACACCTTCAAACTATCACATAGACACATCTGGTGGTTCTGTGAAAGTTTGCTGACTGAGCAGTCATTTTTGTGGGAATTCACAAGCAGAAAAACAATTGAAAGCTAAGTGGCTAAGTGTAGTTAGCAGGGGTATAACCTAAGGGCAGAAGGGCCACAAAGATCATTTGTGCATTTTATCTTTAATTTTATACACCACTGAACACATTTCTGAATCACTGAAGCTCACCTCTGCAATCTCTTCCTGCTTTCGAAACCAGTCGTGGACAATTTCTCTGAGACTCTGAAGCTCCTCTAATGTCTGCTCCTCTTCCACTCGCTCCAGCTCACTCTGAGTGAGTAAGACAAATCCAAAATGAAATGGGACATGGGATTCAAAAACTACAAAATATCTATGTGTGACTTTAGAAATACCACCAACTCATCTTTATAAAACAAATATATTCAGATTCATCCCCAGATTAGAAGGGGCATTAAGAGATGGTCAGCCCTGTCTTTAGAGTTAAGATCAAGAATTACAGTGATCAAAATTAAGTGGTATGAAAAAGAGTATTGTGCACAGTGGAAAGATAGGGAGAGGATTTTTTTTTTATTTTGCAGATGAGGGATTATTTTGTGAAGGAGATACAAAACCCCAAACCCTTAAATGGCCTGCTGGGGGTAATGATTCGGACACACAGTGGGACAAAATTCAAAGTGATTTCGGTGCTTTACCAAAAATTCAAAGAGACTGTAACACCTCCTCCTCTACTATGTACATGAAATGCAAATGGAACAGGGAACTGAACATTAAAATTACAATGGAAAATGGCTTATTATGTGCAAAACACAACACCCAACCACAAAGTCAAAGACATGGGGGAAGTTTAGGTGGAAAAATTAAATCCACCACCTCATTAGACCTCAAATAAAGTGTAAACAAACTGGTTCACAACAATCATGTTGGCGGATACGTGGGTATAGAGAGGCAAACCACACGTGCATTTTCTGGGAATAACATAGGTTACACCACGTCTGTCAAGATATGAATGTTACAATTAAAGGAATTTTAAAGAGGCATTTATACAATGGAGAAAATGACCTGTTTAAGTCAGGTCAAGTCAAGTCAATTTTATTTATAAAGCCTATTATGACAAATCATAAAATGCCTCAGAGGGCTTTACAGCATATGACATCTCTCTGACCTTAGAACCTCACATTGACTAAGATTTGTGGCATTGTTAAGTTGGATCATTTTATGAGTTCTATCAGTGAAATAAAGGGAACATGAGGGGAAATATAACATATCTGTTATATTACTTAAATGTTTGTTGACAAATCATATATCTGTTTTGAAGTACCTCTTCCTGAGGACTCAGTGGGACTCCTTTGAGCCTCCTGAAGTAGAGGCTGGTGTAGGTCTGGGCATCTCGTGCTCGTTGCAGGGCAAAGTCCCAGCTGCCTCGGCGCCTCTGCTCCCTGATTTCACTTAGGTTGGCCTGGATTGCAAACATCCACCACTGTCGGCAGCTGCAGTGGCAAACAATGTTAGAGGCTCATATCCCAGGATTCAAGGCATTATGACACAATGAAACAAAGTGTAGTGAGTGGCTAGTGTAAAAAAACAGACTGCTGGATAATTCTGTTTCACTCTGCTTAGGAGATAGAGTCTGAATCCGTTTTTTGTGTCCACAGAAGTATGTTAATGTAAGAAAATCACTGACTGTTTGCTCCCACTATTAAAAAAAAAAAGAAAAAAAAAAAACTTAAGTGTGAACTTACTTCCCAGAAATTGGCTCTTTTGGTCTCCACTTTCGGTAAAGCATCTCTCTCTCCCGACGGTCCAGCTCTTTAAGGAATGCCATGATCTGCTGGTATTGAACCTACGAGAGAGCAAAAACACATTCATTCACTGCTCTATGTGCCTGCTCCTGTTACATAAACTAATTAGTGACACTTGAGCAATATTTACCCTAAATATAGTGCCAATAATGATAGCAAAGCTCAACCTCAAGTGTAATATTGTGATTATAAAACAGACTACAACAAAATAAAAGACACTCAAAATGATTTCATAGGAGGAGGTCAGGCTCCATCCTATCTGTCGCAGCTCATAGCTTCTTACCAACCCTCAAGATCACTGCGCTCTGAAAACGCTGGGTTACGTGTGGTTCCCAAAGTCTCCAAAAGTAGGATGGAAACCAGAGCCTTTAGCTACCATGCTCCTCTTTTATGGAACCATCATCCAGTTTTGGTCAGGGCTATAATTAGGGCTAGCCCCTAGTTAGGCTGACATAGATTTAATCTGCCAAGAGACTTTCTATGATACACTGAGCTCCTTTATCCTTCTCTTGCTCCCTCCATCTGAAAAGGCTCATGTCTGTCTACTGAATTACACTAACTCCATTGCCTCTCTGGAGCATTCCTGCTTCCTTGTTCCCTAGTTTTCCCGGATCCTGGCTGCAATCTTGGCTGCGCCTGATCATGGTGATAGCTGTGCTGGTGCTGTGACCCTGCCTTTGGTTGTGCTCGTGCTGTGGCTGCACTGATACTGTACCCCCGGCTCGCCCTGATCGTGGTTTTGGTTACTTCAGTAGGCTCAAAGGAGTCCCACTGAGTCCTCAGGAAGGGGTACTACAAAACACATATATGATTTGTCAACAAACATTTAAGTAATATAAAAAATATCTTATATTATCCCTCATGTTCCCTTTATTTTACTGACAGAACTCATAAAATGATCCGACTTAACAATGCCAAAAATCTTAGTCAATGTGAGGTTCTAAAGTCAGAGGGATGTCATATACTGTAAAGCCCTCTGAGGAAAACCGTATTTTGTGAAAATGGGCTTTATAAATCAAATCGACTTGACTTGTGGAATAATTCACTCACAAAATACAACACGTTTTGCTAATCTTATGTCTGTTTCCTTTATAAAGCATGGTGTCTAATGTCCATGGTGACTAATAACTGAAAACCATCAAACACGTCAGGGGACTCATATGTAATACTAGTCCAGCAAGCAGACCGACCCTTTGTAACAAGCAAGCCACACAGAAGATTTCTAGTCCCTGTTGAGTCAGCGGGTTTTCCCAAACTGAATGAAAAGCACACACATTAACACATAACTGCTTTGGTAGCTCAGTCTTGTTTTAGCTAAGATATCTGCTGTAAGCAAATCATTTTTCCACGGACAGATTTAGCTACTATGTTGGCTAACGTCTCATGTAGGCTATTTTTATAGATTATCACTGTGTCAACAACTCATCACAGCACAGCTGTTGTGATCCAAATATTTCCAACAACACTTGACTCCAGAGTGTTGTTAAATCCAAAAGTCAACATTTATTGAAAAAAAGATGTATGCATCTGTGCCAAACTAAACAATATATTTTATTTAATGAAATATTTTGCCCAATTTCATATTTGTCATTTAGTCTTTCAAAAACAACACACAACTGTTTCCTCTCAGGCTTACCCCACACTTGGGAAGCGCCCACATCATTAATGGGGCTGTCTAGCACCAGTCTAAAAGCACTTTTATTGATATATTTTGAACAAAAATAAAACTACCTGATCCATCTTGTATCATTACTGTAGCCTCCTGGTTTTTGATTCAGCTCTGGGAGTTACAACATTGCAGTGGAAGTGGCGCAATAATAATTTTAGTGATGAGCTAGGTGTGCTGCCATGCTGATTTGATCATTCCTTTTTTGAAGATTATTTTTTTTAGAGTGAAAGGGGGAAGAGAGAGAGGAGATGACAAGCAGCAAAGGGTCAGACTCAAACCTGTGGATGCTGCAGCAGGCATGTAGCCTTTGTACATGGGCACCTGCTTTACCAGGTGAGGCGCCTCATCTGATCATACTCTAAGTGTCTTGTTCATCAGTCACATTGTCTGGTTGAATCTACTTGTTGTATAATTGGCAAACAAAACACAGATGGTTTAGAAGAATGTGAAATTAAACTGCCCTGTAAAAACCAGACACTGTAGATATGATCTATGACCAATACAACCACACACTCAAACTCATACATATATTGTTATATCAGGATTTACCAGTCCTTATGTGTGGCATTATTTTTACCATGTGTGTGTGCGTGTGGGTGTGGATGTGTGTGTGTGTGTGTGTGTCATCATTGCATCGGTAGGTGGTTAGGTTCGTAGGTATGTAGGTTGTTGGTAGTGTGTGTTGGTAGTGCACAGATGTGTAGTTGAGATCGAAATGAAGGCCGATTTTGAAGATGGATGAGCAACAGTCGTGGAAGTATAGGGGTAGGAAGTAGGGAAGGGGTCACTGGTCCTACACCCCTGTTCCACATTTACCATAAGTCATGGATCACGATATCCCACCTAGTGTGATCCTATTGGAAGGTGGTCTCCATTTCCGTTTTATTCCTCCCTATTTTTCCTATCCTAGTTATCCATCTGCTCATGTTCAACACTCACCAATAAAGGCCAGTAAAAGACAAAGTGGAGGGGTGAAATCATTTTGACACTGATACTGCTTTCAATCACTGTTTCTCACTGATTAATTTCTATTCTACTCTGCTGGTGTGTTTTTGTACTAAATAATGAGTGTGTTCCCTCACTATACTTATACTGAAATTACATTAAAAGGATTCCTTTAGGGCAGGTATGGACAGTAGAACAAATACAGTGACCAATGACATTGTCACTGTACATATAGGCATGCTGGTATTGTTTTAGGTTAGACTTTAAAATGTGAACTTATCTTTAAAAAAAAAGCCTACCAGGAAACAATAGGGTTATACCTTCTCAGCTGCTGGAGGAATTTAAGTGTAAGTATTAGCATGCAACTGACAGCATTTTAAAAAGGCTAAACGGAAAAAACAACTGTATCAAAACAGCTCAACAAAGAGGAAAGTGCTTGGGTCAGCAACAAATTAAAAACAGGAGCAGATGAGAAAATTCACATATGATCAAAAATTGCAATGTGAACCTGTTTCAAAAGTGGTCGAATGACTTGGAACATTAGAAAAGTGCTTGTCCATTTACCTTTTACCAAACATGGGCTCTGCCCGAAAAATTGAAATCTGACACTGAACCTTCAAACAACTGGATTGACTGAGATGTTTGTCTACTGGTTATTTGATTATACAATAATGTCTATAAATAATTAAAACTTTGTACTTCATAATACTTGTAAAGTTTCTGTTTTGTTTTCAACATGGTTGAATATGAGCACAGATTCCAAAGCCAAGTGTCTGGGAATAATTACAATTTGGCTAAATAATGATGAGAAACCTATATATAAGGTGATTAGCTGACTCTGTAAAACGGCCAGCAATGGCCAGAGCTGCCAGGCTGGAACACACAAAAGAAATACACAGATAGCCTACAGTTCAACTGGTTAAAAGTATTAAAGTATAGATTGTTTACCATTTTGAAACAGATTCTTTTACAGATTAGTTTTACACAGCAATATGTTTGGAGATATAAAATCCACAAAATCTTTTGACCTTTAGAAATTTCAGCGTGGTGACTTGAAACACTCAGAGATTTTAGCGTCATCTTCCATTGCTGCTAGCGAAGGCAAAAGGTGTTAATACAGACCTGTGACAAGCGTAAAGACATGGGCTCCAGCTGAACTTGGCCTTCAATCCGTGGGCTGTGTCGAGATCTCAGAGCCTCCTTGGTTGTGTTCCTTCTGAGCAGCACGGAGGCACACACTGGTTCAAAGATGTACTGATGCTCACGGCTCTGCATACACTGCGTCATCGCATCCTGTACAATTGCAATACAGAATACTCCTGGGCAACTTTATCTCTTGCAGTGCAGATCATTCTAGAGCATGGATCCACAGCTCTTAAAGTACAAGTGGTCCACGAAGCAGCCTCTCTTTTGTCATTTATGATATCATTGATTACTGAAAATCACCAGGCATGGTTAGGCATAACATAATTAAATATGACTAAACTGACTCTTCCGTAATGTTTGAATTTATGTCATATGGGTACATTTATTTCAGTTGGTTGTATTCACAATCACATTCTTTCGTTCACTACCCAAAGCTTATGACCATAGGTCAGAGCTGGGACGATGAACCGGTAAATCAAAAGTTTTGGTTCCTGACTCAGGTCCCTGTTTAACACGACAGACGCCGCACCAAACTACCTATTCATCGCATGCTCCATTTTACACTGACTCGTGAACAAGACCCTGAGATACTTTAACTCCTTTGCTTGGGGCAGTAAGTCTCTCCCAACCCAGGCAATGCAATCCACTGTTTTCCAGTAGAGAACCATGGCCTCAGACTTGAAGGATCTGACTCTCACCCCGATTGCTTCGTGTTCGACTATAAACAGCCAGTGCATTCTCGAGGTCATTGTGTGTTAAAGAAGCACACCATCTGCAAAAAGCAGAGGTGCACTTTTGAGGTCTCCTACTAGACACATGACTTTGAGCCTAGTATACATACTCAGCTCCCACTAACCTTGTTTCCCGTTTGGTACAAAATGGAGTTGGTTATTTCCACATTTCCATTTTGAAAAGCTGTGGATAGTACCAATAAACACCGTCCCCATTTTTCATCACCTGTCTGTTAGGGTACCTAGTACACTGCTCAGATACTAAGAGGTGGAGCAAGAAACACAGCAGTTTGTTGACTGGTCAAAAGAGAACCGTCTCTCTTGCACAGGTCTGAGTTGTAGCTGGTTTTGAAGCTTATGTTAAGTGTTGTAACTGTGGCAAGATTTTCAAAAATTTGTAAACTATAACTACAAAATGAAAGGATGTCTTCTACCTCTATAGACTGAGGAAAAAATAATTTCTATCTTTGTGCTGGCGGCCAGCAGAAGGTGGAACATTTCCTCATAGTGCTACTCAACGCTTGAGTTGACAATGTGAATCAATCAACACACCTTAAATGTGACTATTACAATCCTGTCCATTAGTTTTATTGTTTCTCTTCAATGACAAGCACTTTAGTAGGGACTGGATCTTAAGCGTTTAAAAAGTGTACATGAATTTCAATCGTCATACACTCTAATCCTCACTCAGAGAAAAAAAATTGTGGAGTGTCATTTCAATGCGCTCTGACGGCACAAAACTGCCTGACAGGGACTCGGTAATAACCCATTGAGAGAGACTCTCACTCCAGCCTGTTCTTTTTTATTCTAAATATGTCAGGGTGCAACCTGTTACACGGATGATAAACAAGGTGCAGACTTCACCTCTGTATCACCAGTGAAGAAGAAATACAGAGAGAGCTGGACAGATCTGCGAGTGAAAACCAGCCCCTCCTACATTTAAGAGTACTGTCTACGGTAGAAACACTAAACAGATCTGTGGTCCAGGTGCGTGTCTGTAGGGGGGACTTTTGGTTCTAAAGGTACTATAACTAAAGTTTTTGGTGGAAATGGGGTTTCTGGTTTTACAAGGACTGAATAGCTAGTAGCAGCGACCCAGTACCAAACTAAAACTAAGCTCACACACTGTCTCCAGTAAGCTGACTCGTAACAGCTAAGGGTCACTAAGTGTCTGACCTGGATCTGATTGGCAGGCAGCTTTCCCAGCATTTCACACTCTGTATCCCAGTAGACACTGAAGTCTTGAATCTCCAGTTGCTTTTGTCGGAGAAGCTTCTGAACCTGCAACAACAAAGGAAATCCTATGATCTTCAATTGTTAAAACCTGTGGTAAACCTGTATTAACTACAATATAAAGATCACATTGACTTCCAGATCTTATAAACATAAGTGACAAAGTTATCAAAAAAATAAATAAAATTTTCTTTATCCGCTAAAAGCCTACATGAAAAAGAAATTAAGTGTGATTTCACATTATTACTTTTGAGTGAACACTTACCGCCTCTCTGGATGGGTTCTGAGCTGCAACGTTGTTGATGCAAACCCCAAAGGAAAAGGGTTTTTCCGGGCTGGAGAAGTCATCCTCAAATCTAAGATGCACATCTTGGATCTTCAACTACAAATAAGCCAGAAAAGTTACCAACCAAAGTTAAGTCTGTAGCTCAACAATAACAAGTGCCTGGCCTTGGGTCAGGCTGGCTGCAGTGTTGGAAAGAATTACTGTGCTGTTATTTGAAGGCATTTACCTCTTCAAGTATTATTTTTCAAAGTGTTCGTATGGGTTCAAATCATGCCTATGCTGTTGTACAGTATCATAAACACTCAGTTGCCCTGTTATTGGGTACACCTTGATCTAAAGTTTTGTTCATAATTTTTCAAGTCTGTCTTACAACAATAGTCAGATCTATTTGAACACACAGGATTTAATATATTATTACCATTTGGATAAAACTCTAATTGGAATGTGACTTGGTGTGTGCTTGAAAGAGACAAAACAATAAAATAAATAATAATAAATACACAAAAATAAATACTCATCAACATAAAAATACAACAAAAAAATATCTAGCAAGACAAATAAAACATCAGCATGATTATATAGCGACACATAGAACTTACTCTAACATCTTAACTCTAACAAAGGGAAAAAGAATACAAACAATTTTGCGGAACCTTAAGAAACCAGCTACAGTTAACCTGCTGTAATTAGAATTATTCCTTGTGTTTTTAATAACCAGTAAAAGATCCCTTCATAGTACACATCCCATGGGAGACAAATTCTACAGTCCTTGATCCCTCAAAAAATGTATCACAAGAGCAGCAGTCTAAATGAATGAAATCAAGTGGATGTCTTTCTAAGTTACAAACTTTTTAATGTGAATTTTGTAAGACGAAGTGTACTATGAGATTGTTTTTCGGATAAGCAACTTGCATTACATCCAACAGTGGGAGTGATTTTTTTTTTTTTTGTCCAATGCAATGCACTCTGGTAGTTGTAGGTTTTCTACCCCTTGAGCAAAAGCAAATGCCACAGCCCTTTCTTTCTGTTTTCTCTGGCCATGTAGCACCAACCTCAACAATCTAGTTGTATCGACCAGGGTCCGACTGAGCCTGGGAGTCCCCAAGCCCAGCCTGAGGACACAATACGACTGAGAGGTGTTCTCAAGTCCTGACCTTCAAGACAGATACACAGTGGAGGTGAAAAATGGCTTTCAAACTGCTGGATGTGGGAGAGGAGCCCAGTATCATGGAAGGGCATTTGTCACTGCAAACATGGGAAGCAAAAAGAATATGTGTGCCTGTGATTGAGAGAATCAGAATCTCCCCAAGTCCAGGTATCCAGAGGTCGTGGCAGCACATGGAAAAATGGAGGAAACGCACTAAAATTCAATCACAAGCAGACAGCGCAAGACCACAACATTCATTCCTCCATTGTAACCACTTGTCCTCTTAAGGATCACAGGAGGCTGGAGCCTGTCCTCATCTGTCATTGGGCAAGAGACAGGGTACACCCTCGACAGGTCAGACCATCACAGGGTTAACACATATAGATGCTCTAGAATTTGAGTGGAACATGGAAGCGAAAGAAGCTGTCCTAACTCTCTTAAAACATCAAATGAATCTACAAGAAAAGCTGATGGAAGTGGAAGGACACAGAAGACGCTGTAATGTGCGAATTTATAATGTGGCTGAACAGGACAATGAATCTGTGCCAGAATTGGTGGATGGACTTTTACGCCGGGAACTCACATTACCGGAGGGAACTGAACTACACATACAACAGGCACACAGAAGCCTCGGAAAGAAACAACTACCGGGGGCAACTCCAAGATCCATAGTGGTCAATTTTCTGAAATATGAGACCAAAGAAAACATTCTGGCTAAAGCATGGAAAAAGAAAATAAAAGTTGATGGGAGACAGACATTTTTTGACCATGACTATCCCAACGATTTATGTTTCCCTATCACCATAAGGAAACATAAATCCTACAATGAGATTAAGAAGACTCGGAAAGATAAAAACATTGGCTTCCAGACGCCACTGAGCAGAATAAGAATTCACTGGTCAGATGGGCCCAAGATCTACAACAATGCTGAAGATGCAGCACGAGACATGAGGAGAAGAGGGCTGGAGATACAGGAGAGGCGTGACAGTGGACCCTCCCTGGAGGAGAGAATCCGGAGCGCATCACCATGGCACCACGTCGGAGAGAGGCAGGGGACAAACGTGGAAGATGCTGCTTCAGAGGAATTCAGCCAAGACATAGGAAACCGAGCAAAAGAAAAGCTGCAAGAGTTTAAAAGATAAATAAACAAGGGAGAAAAGGTCAATGGAGATCTGGATGCAAGGAGGGAGGGGGGGTGGATCCCCAGGAAATCAAGAGGAATTAACTTTCCTGTTTTTAAGTTAAAATCTGTACAGAAGTTGGATGAGTAATCAGAGTCATTACATCTGGAAAAAGAAGTTATTTACAAGGAGATGATTTGATTTATAGTCTTAGGCCCAATTTTTATTTTATTTTATTTTGGTGTCATATATCTCAACTGCCAACCTATGGACTTTTTTTACTACAACGGAAGGGCTTTGTTGGGTTAGACTTATTGTGGGGAGTTTTAAAACCACCCCCCTCCTCCTCAAGTACAAGACTTCTCTATCAAAGGATTACATAAGAATCGACAGGGGACATTAACGAACTATTGTCTGTTGGACTGTCTAGCATGATTGGAGGGGCTCATTTCTGGTCTACTCCAAATCACTTAATATTACAGTGGAGGAGGTTAGAACCATTTCGAGGAATAAAAACAATGCAATGTAATGCAATACAATGGTGGTGTCATTGAATATTAATGTCCAAAAAAATAGGTAAAGTTTTAACTAACAGAAAAGGTATTTGAGGAATATTACAGTAAATTATACACACAATCTACCACTGAAGGGGAAGACGACTTCAAAACAAAATATGATGTTTACTTCAGAAATAACAGTAGAAGAGATAGAAAAGGCAATTAGTCGGGCTAAATCGGGGAAATCACCGGGAGCTGATGGACTGGGGGCCTCCTTCTATAAAACCTTCAACAAGGAGTTAATTCTACTACTATTTGACTCATTACAGGCAGGATTCCTTCCTCATGGAAAGAGGCTATCATCTCTGTTATTCCAAAGGAAGGGAAAAACAAAAAGATTGTTGTAATTATAGACCAATATCGGTCTTAAATGTGGACTACAAACTTTATACCTCCATCATAGCAAAGAGATTAGAGGAATTTATGCAGGATTTGATTGACGAAGATCAGACTGGTTTTATTAAAGAAAGACAAACACAAGATAACATAAGAAGGTGTTTACATGTCATAGAACATATGCAAAGTACAGGAGAAAGTGCAATTTTTTGTAAGTGTAGATGCAAAAAAGGCTTTTGATAGCGTAAATTGGATATTTCTGTACAAGGTATTTAAAATATTAGATTTAATGAAGAATCTGTGAATTGCATTAGATCAATATATCAGGAACCAATGGCAAGGATAAAAATAATTGGTAAAGTGGGACAAGACTGGGATGTTGCCTTTCACCCAGTCTCTTTGCATTGTTTATTGAACCCTTAGCTCAGATGATTAGGCAGGAAGAGGAAGTAAGAGGGGTGAAGATAGAAGGGGGGGAACATAAGATAGGGTTATTCGCGGATGATATTTTAATCTTTTTGGAACAACCTAATGATAGCTTTCCAAAATTAATGAGATTATTAGAGAATTAAGGAAGATACTCGGGATACAAAATTAATGTCACAAAAACACAGTTTTTGTCAAGAAATTACTCTCCATTACAAGAGACGAGGGAGACATACAAGCTCATGTGGAACGAAAATTATATAAATATATATATATATAATATATATGTAAATATCAGAAAAAGAAATAGATAAGTTATATGATGCAAATTACACGAAAATAAATCAAGAAATAAGAGAAGATTTGGAGAGATTGTCACTTATTAGTTTGGATTTCAGCTCAAAGATAGAGATAATTAAGGTAAATATTTTACCAGGGCTTTTATACCCTGTTTCAGTCCCTTCCAGTCTTGATCCCACAAAAACAATTTATAGAATGGGATAAGTGGATGTCGGGGTTTATGGGGAGGAAAGAAACCCAGGATCAGATACAAAACTCTGCAGCTCCCTAAAGATAAAGGAGGTCTGGCTTTACCAAGCCTCAAGGAATATTTTTATGTTGCACAGATCAGACCTTTGATATATTGTGCAAGGACGGATATATTGCGAGATGGAAAAGTTTAGAAATGTGGGACGAAGGACATAGAAGTATGAAATTTAATAACACACAAAAGATTATTGGCAAATTAGGTAATCAATTAGATCTAATAACTAAAACTACAATCTGAATATGGAACGCAGTAGTTGAAAGATACAAACTGAAAAAGAAAAGATTTTTTTAACCTTAATTATATAAGTAAGAGTTGGCATAGGCCTGATTAACCAAAGTGGGAGGCTTTGTCACCAAAAGAAACTGTGCTGACAGTTGGAGAATGCCAGGATGCACTCAGAGACCTCTTTTTTTCAGCTCAAGAAGGAATAACTATCCCAAACACTACCCTCAACAGGTTAGTAGTGTACAAAGAAGGAAACACTGGGCTCTTAATGTGTGGAGGCAGAATCCAAATGTTTAGTGAGGACAAGACAGTGTCCAAGTGGAGTGCCAATCTTACCGTGTGAAGCATGGTTGTCGATACTGCTGGCACATGAAGCTCACAAAGCAAACCATGAAGGCATTTCTGGAACTCTCCTCAGAATGAGGAAAAAATGACTGGGTAATCAAAGGTCGAAGACTTGCCAAAAAGTTGTGAACAAGTGTGTTATCTGCAGGAAAGCAAGAACTAAGCAATGACAATAAATCATGAGTGACCTTCCACCTTAACGCGCATGCCCTGTTGCTCCATTTCAATTCACATCTGTTGATCTGTCCGGACCTTATGAGGTGAGGGATGAGGTGAAAAAGAGAGTCAAACTCAAAGTCTGGGGAGTAGTATTCTGCTGAATGGCTTCAAGAGCCATTTAAACTGATGTTGTTTAGTGACCAGTCATCCAAAGCTTTTCTTCTAGCCTACAAAAGATTCACATCACTGAGATGACACCCCCAAAAACTGTCGTCAGATCCCAGCACAAATTTTGTGGGAGCAAGACCTGCTCTTGAGGAGTTTCTTAAGTTTCTGCACAAACTCAAAAAAATCTGACCTTGAAGTGGAAGCTACTAAACTTGGGACCAAATGGTCTTGGAAAATCCATCCAGCAGACTCTCCACAAAGAAAGCGGAGGCTGCTGTCAAAATAGTAAAACGGGCCCTAAGTAACCTCGGAGAGATAGAGCCTTGACTCGGCGGGAGTTCCAAACATTTCTATTTATGGCAGCCAACCTAGCAAATGAGAGACCCATAGATGCAAGAATGCAAAGCCAAGAAGACTGTGTCGAGAACATCAGTCCCAACACTCCCCAGGCGACTTCCACTTTGAAGGCTACCCTTACTAGAGACTCAAAATCATTCAGGCAGAGGTCAGCAAGTTTTGGAAGAAATGGTGCCAATTCGCTGGTCCAAACCTCTTCATCAGGAAAAAGTGGCACACAAAGGAGCGAAATGTTTAGCTTGCTGACCAAAATGCTTTGAGGGGACAATACAAGCTGCCCGGGTTGTAAGTGTCAACAAGGATGGAGGAGGAATTGTGAGAGATGTTCATCTGAATGACTTTTGACAGCTACCCAGTACCAACCATCAAAGCAATCAAAGAGCAGGAACCTGACGTCAACAAAAGTGGAACCAAAAGACTTCAATGAAAATTTCTTCCACAGTTGTGTTTCCCTGGTTGTTCTTCTTCCTATAGAGGAGCAGCTGAAAGCCTGAAATTGTTATGACCTCCTCGGGTTCAGTAACCAGGAGGTCAAGTGAAGGTGTCAAGTTAAATCCAGAGAATGATTAATATATATATACACACACATATGTGTGTGTGTGTTTGTGTGTGTGTTGTTTTTTGTTAAAATATATACTAATAATACTAATTAGTTATTAATTCTGAGATGGTTTGTTGGGCTCAAGTTTTAAATGAGGTTACCTATTGACGCTTACCTGGTAGGTCTGGAGGTGCTGTGTTTGTGAAATGATCGGACACCGGAGGGCAGCGCTGTTTAATCTAAGGGAGTTTGCTGCTGCAGGTATGTCCAGTTGAACCAGCTGTGCTGATACGGCAATTTAATTATGTGACCAGGTAGCAGTTTTTTCTTTTGTTGTGTGCGATCGCTGAAGTGTGGATGAGAATGGACCTTCAGAAAGTCAATTAAAAGACAAGCCCAGAGACACCACTGGTATGTTACAATTGATTGACTGTTTGATTTTGTTCAATTGTGGCATTTTCTGTGAAGTTTGGTGATATATTTGATTATGTGAGACACTAAGTATCATCTTTTGAGTGCCTTAAGCAGTAGAGGTTAGTATTTGAAAGCTTTGATTGAAGTGTGGCATGACGCTTTATTGCTTGTTTAGCGTCTTTATCGTTTATTTAGCGCAGGTTGAAAGCTACCATAAACTTCCATTCTGCTATGGGTTTTTATTTTATTTAATGCTAAGATAGATAATGATGCAGTTAATGGAAGTTTATTTTGCAGTCTAGCTATGTTAAGAATTACGAGTAATTTATTAAATTAATTTATGTGCATCTTTTGTACTTAAATGCAAAGAGAGAAATACTGATGCAATTTCTGTTTTGAATTATTAGTATTAAAACTAGGTTGCATGATTTGATAAATATTAAATTATTCAAACAATTATAAATATAATAAGTAAACTTCTGATATCATAATAAGTAATTATATATATTGAATGTTAAAAATATTGTTAAATGTATATTATGTGTGTTGTTGCATTATATATGATAAATTTAATATTTGAATATTTAAAAAACTAATGTGTTGCATTCATAGTTAAATATGTGTATAGATACATTTTAATTAATTATAAGCAATATTAATAAATGTAGTCTGATTGCATTATTAAATGCTAAATATATGTAATAAAAATAGATAGTTGATAATTGTTTGAAAGTCACTTAGATTAATCTAATTTTCCCAGATTTTCCTACATTCATCTATAATTCTAATTTATCTTCTTTTGAACATATATTCAAGAGTTTAATTAATTTACTTTCTGGGGGTCGATTCTCATCTGCTCTCCAGGGATCACACACAACAAAAAAAAAAACTGCTACCTGTCACCTAATTAAATTGCCGTGTCAGCACAGCTGGTTCAACCGGACATACCTGCAGTGGTACTCTCCTTTAGTTTAAACAGCGCTACCCTCCAGTGTCCGACTCATTTCACAACACAATGACTCCAAAACCAACAGGTAAGAATTAATAGGTAATAGGTAACCTCATTTAAACTTGAGCCCCAACAAACCATCTCAGAATTAAAGACTAATTATTAGTATTAATTAATTATATAATACTATTAATATTAATATGTGTGTGTGTGTGTGTGTGTGTGTGTGTGTGTGTGTGTGTGGATGTGTGTATGTATATTAATCAGTCCAATGTCCTGCCATCTGTCTGTGGCAATTAATGCCCTTACTGGTTCAATTTTTGCATGACATTCTTATATTTTATGTCCTGTACGATATCCACCCATCATTCTTAATCCCATGCACATCTCACACTAGAGATACCACTGATGTAAACACAAAATGCATTTGCTGTTTTGTCAGTTTTGCTAATCATATGCCTTTGCTTATTGAAACACAAGTCTTACTTTTTGTCTGCCCTTTTAAGTCAATTTGTGACAAGTGTAATACAACAGCTCTGCAATAAAACATACTTTCATGAAGGTTAGAATCTTCAGCTTGTGTTCAAACTGTTTCCGGGAGGACAGAGACTGTTCAGGCTTGCCTCTATTGCACATCTGTCCGTCCTGGAAGAAAGATCCCTCCTCAGTGGCTCTTCCTGAGGTTTCTACCTTTTTTCCCTCTCTTATAATGTTTTTTTGTGGGGACTTTTTCCTTGGTCGATGTAAGGTGCCAAGGACAGAGGAATGTCGTATGCTGTAAAGCCCTCTGAGGCAAACTGTGATTTGTGATAATGGGCTTTATAAATAAAATTGACTTGACATGACTTTAGAGGATGTACTTTGGTGTTTAATTGTACTATGTTATACTGATAGCTGTCTCTAATATTAAGTCTACCTAGTGATTACAAAAATGGAATGGACATCTTAGTATATAAATAACAAGGGGTATTGTTTGAACTGATGCAGAATACTCTTGTTGTTTATGATACATTCCCAGGTCTAGTATCTAATGTTGGAAGGCTTACCTCAATGTTTTCCACAATCCTGGTGACCACTGAGGCTGTGACAGAGTACCAGTAAGACTCTCCTCTCTGTTCACACTCACTCTGGAAGAACCAATCACATTCCAAAATATAATACATACATACATGCTGTCAACAACAACTACAAAGAACTAGAATATAAGACAATGAACAAGGTACAAGAGGCAGCAAACATTAGAACAAGAAGGCCAAGCTACATATTTTAATTCCATGATTCAATTTCGATAAGTCTGGCCATTTTCTTTAGTGGTAATTAGGGACTCTTATTTGCATCTGATGGTTTTGACATGTAAAGCCTCTCTGCTGCTACGAAGACAATCTGACACCAGTACTCTCTGTATCAGATTTGAAATCACAGTGAGAATACCAGAAATTACCATTTGGAAACATAACCTCAATTGTGTTGACATGAAGCACAAAAAAAGTATAAGCTGCACAAATGTGTAGCTACCTCAGTGTCACTCTAACACTGTAATACTCATTAGAAATCAGGAACCTTAATTGCTGAGGGATGAAAATGAGGAAGGACTTTATTATTTTCGTATCCCTACCAGTAGTGGGACAAACAAAGAGCACATTAAATATATATGGTGTTGATCCACCTACTTTAAATTTGTCTTCCAGAGCTTTAAGGAGGCGTGTTTTGCGCTCTCTCTCTTCCTCGTTCTCCTTCTCTTCATCATATTCCTGCAGCTGGGCAGGTCCAATGATTAGGTTAAGCTGGGACATGGAGATGACCCATGGGTCACTGTGAGGCCGGTAGAAAGGGATCTGAAGAGTAATCTTTCCAATGAAGCCTGGTGAAAGACAACAATGCATACATCACATAGAAGGAAGCACCCTGAATGTTGGCCATTTATATTGAAACAAGAACCAATTCAGATATCTCTGATCCAAATAAGAGTGTGTTTCTGAACCTTTCAAAAAAATGTTTTTAATCACTTCTTTTTATAATGTGCTGGAAGTGTTGTACTGACATTTAAACAGCAGCCTATTTAACATGCCCCTTGTCACACACTGCACACACTGCAAGTGCTACTGAACAAATATAATATAAATTGTATTTGTGTGTAAAATTGGCAGAGTGCCTCTTTTACAAAGTATCTAAATAAGCAATCTACTCATTATGAGTACTAGTTCACCAGTGACAACAGCTAAATGTCTCCTGTCAATCAGATGAAGCATTTTAAAGTATAGGAAAACAGCTATGCTTTGTCGGAGACTTACAATTTTGACAGCCTACATTGAGGGAGTATCCCATTAATATACTACTCCCTCCTTATATACAAAAACAATAATAGTAAAAAAAAAAATTTTTTTAAGTTTTTCCACAATATTCACGATCATAGAAATTTAGTCTGGTGGTATATACTTTAATTTCACTCACAGGTCTTTGCAGCATCCTGTATTCCCATTCCTTTTTTAATGGTTTATGTTGATTGTTGTGGCAAAATCTGTTTAAACATTTTCTCGCCTCCATAGATATAAAGAATTAGAGAGGAGTGAATAAAAATGTTGATACATTCATCTGAGTTAACTTTAATTGTCAACATGTGCTCAGAGCAATAAACGTCAAGAGATGCAGAACATTTTTTGCAATTTTCTTACCCTGGATTTAGCCTCGCAGGATGCTTTATCTTGCAAGTTTGTTGTCTGAAAGAGGAGCCTGCAGACACTCTTCAGGCCAGTATTAACATTTTCTTTAAAAATACTGGAATGCTGTCAGAATGCTGGACAGCACTCCTTATAGTTAAGATATAAAGATGCTACTACATTATTGAATGAAAGCAAACATAATTTTAAGTGGGGTAAGTCCCTTGACAATACAGCAAAGGTTTAAAGGGGAACACTGCCTAAGCTGAGAATTCCAATATGATATTTCCATATTCCATATTTATGAACATAAGCTACTCTCTCTCAAAGCCAGAAACCAGAGCAGTAAGTCTCAAACCCGTTAAAGTCTGAGCTGCTCCATAGCAAATAAATGGGAGCTGCATTTTGTAAACCAAAAGAATGTTTTCTTTTCTTTTTTTATACCCAAAGTAAGCTTTATTGTGTTGTAGTGTTCTTTGTTCTGATACAGAAAATGTACTCACAACATTCCCCAGGCTGCCCTCAGTGTCATCTACAACATTTTTCCCCAATCAACTGTCTGTGGAGCAGGTCCAGACTTTATAACCTATGACATCACAACTTTGAGTTTATCACTCCAGTTTTTTATTTGGGAGAGCATTGATCATTTTCACTCATATGACGGGCTGTTTTAGACCACAGGAATGAAATGCATGAATTCTGAAAATGATTGCTACCCTTAAAATTTCTGTTTTTTCCCAGTGCCTTGTTGAGACTGCGTTGTGTTGCCATTGAGGCCAGCCTCTGCTGCCCTCCACTTTCGGACTCAAGGTTTTTGCAGCGCCTCCCTTGTGCTGGTTACCTTGCATTCATCACTCAGGTTCTGATGGGGACCTTCAGCTTGCTGTTGGCCCAGGCATAACAGCAGGAATTTAATTTTGAATGGGCCTTTAAGTTAGAGTGGTTAACACTATTTACCTGATTTCTAACTGGTAGTTTCACTAAAACAGAAATGACTGATATAATGCTGTAAAGGCCACTAGCACATCTGGTTGATTATGACACTTTCTACATCTTTATCTAAAACATTTCCAATGCTGATATCTTATAATTTACCCGCACATGTTTGTATTTATTACAAGCGGTGAAAATTTAACATAGTATCCTATGTATTGTTTTTCTTTTTTGTTGTGGATTGTGCAGACCAATACAACCATTCAACATAATCAAGCCTTGAACTGTGGTGTCTTTTTGGAGACTTAAAAAACAATTCCAACAATGTATGTCTTCTGTTATTATATATCAGGTTTTCCAGGTTGAGAACAGTGATCTCAGTGCCGCATTTCACACCATTGACCATCAAATCTTACTGCACAGACTGAAATACTTAACTGGCCTCAAAGGAACAGTACTAAGCTGGTTTAAATTATACTTATCAGATCGTTCCCAGTTTGTTCACATCAATGATTAATCCTCTGTGCATACTGAGGTCTGCTTCGGAGTGCCACAAGGCTCTTTGCTTGGACCAATCAATTTTGCTTTATATATGCTTCCCCTGGGCAACATTATTAGAAATCCCTCTTAAATTTCCATTGTTATGCTGATGATATGCAACTCTATCTATCTATAAAACAACATGAAACTGATCAATTATGTAGACTTTAAACATGTCTTAAGGACATAAAACCCTGTATGTGCCATAATTTCTTGATGTTAAATTCAGACAAAACTGAAGTCATTGTTCTTGGCCCAAAACACCCCAGAAACTCCTTTTCTAAGGATATAATTTCACCTCTGAGTTTTATTCAATCAAGAAAATTCTTTTGCCTCCCATATGATACAAAGGAGACATCAAGGACTGCTTTCTTTCACTTATGTAACACCGCAAAAATGAGACCTATCCTGTCCCAAACAGATGCTGTAAAATAAGTACACGTAGGTGTTACTTCTAGGCTGGATTACTGTAACTCCCTGTTATTCCGCTGCCCCAACAAATCTCTTAGGTCTCTCCAACTGGTGCAGAATTCTGCTGCATGTGTTCTAACAGGAACCAAGAAAAGAGACCATATTTCTCTTGTTTTAGCTTCTTTGCACTGGCTCTCTGTAAAATCCAGGATTGAATTTAAAATCCTCCTCCTTACTTACAAAGCTCTAAATGGTCAGGCTCCATCCTATCTGTCTCAGCTAAGAGTTCCTTACCAACCCTCAAGATCACTGCACTCTGAAAATGCAGGATTACTTGTGTTCCTAAAAGTCTCCAAAAGATGGGAGCCAGAGCCTTCAGCTGCCACGCTCCTCTTTTATGGAAGAATCTTACAGTTCAGGTCCAGATCAGGGAGGCACACACCGTTTCCACTTTTAAGGGTAGACTTAAGACCTTCCTCTTAAATAACAATACAGCTTATAATTAGGGTTGGCTCAGGTTGCCTGGACCAGCCCCTAGTTATGCTGACATAGGTTTAATCTGCCGGGGGACGTTCTATGATACACTGAGCTCCTTTTTCCTTCTCTTGTTCCCTCCATCTGAAAACTCTCATGTCTGTTTATTGTATTACACAAACTCTGTTTCCTCTCCGGAGCATTCCTGCTCCCTTTTTTCTTAGTTTTCCTGGATCCTGGCTGCAATCTTGGCTGTGCCTGATTGTGGTGATAGCTGTGCTGGTGCTGTGACCCTGCCTTTGGTCGTGCTCATGCTTTGGCTGTACTAATACTGTACCCCCTGATCGTGGTCTTGGTTTTGCCATTACTGTGGTCCTGTCTGAAGCTACGCCTGCGTTGTGGGTCCTGATTGCGCAGATGCCATGATCGTGCTTGACGCAACCTTCTACTGCCATTATAGGGTGGTGAAGGGATGACGTATTTCTGTGTTGAAATATGTTGGCAAGCTGTTGGCAGCTATAGGAGAAGTAAGCCTACTCAAAAAAATGTTTTCCTGAGTGGGTTAGGGTTAGGGTTAGGGATTAATAGCACAGAAGTTTCACAGAAGATTCACAGAAGTTGAAGTCAGAGTCCTGCAGGAGAAGAGAGGTTGGCCTATTATCAGCACACTGTGCTTAAATTTACCTAAAGTTTGTTTAAGATGGAGCTATTAATTTTTATATAATTCTGGAAAGTTTGATGAAGCTGTGTCGGTGAACTATGGGGGCAAAAAACTAACCACCAAAAAAAAATATGAAAAAGCAAAATAATCGTTCATTTATCATAATCGAAGTAAAATGTTCAACTAATTGTGGTAGTGGTTTTAGGTATGAGGTTCAGACCTTTACTGGGGGGAAATTTTAGTAACTGGAACTTTAGTTGAATAGGTCTGCCAGTTGGTGTTGCCTGTTACACAGTATATTTGTCATGTTCAATGTCTGACAGAGAATAAATCAAAATAAACCTTATGATATCTTCATATCTAACTCAGGAGTAAAAGTGAACCTTTAAGCTTGACAGAAATAGTGATTTGATGTATATCGTGATATATATTGATATTGACTGTCATGAAAAAAATTATCGTGATAAGGATTTTTTCCATATCGCCCAGCCCTAATCTGTTCCATCTACAGCCACAAAATAGTGCTTAGGCATACAAATGGACAATAAATTAAACTGGCCAGGACTCCCTTGGAAAAGAGATTCTGAAAGGTTTAATAAAACCAAATAAATAAAATAAAATGGAGTAGCCATGTTGCATATCTGTGTGCTTATCTGGGTCAGCCACATCACTTTTTTGGCAGACTCAGCATGTTGGTGTGGGAACTGAGATCATGTCATCATTCCACAACTGCTTGCTGGAAAGCATTATTAGATATGGTAAACGATTTTACAGACTAGTAAAAACTTGGTTTTAACCAATTATTAAAACCATGAAAACCGCAATGAATGAAGAGTGAAAGAACACCCATGTCTTTATAGAACCTATGTGAGAACTGTTGTCAGACATCACACAGAGATCTGCAGGACCCATCAGACATTCTGTTTTCTCATTACAAATTACTGCCTTCAGGTAGCATACAGAGCCAGTAAAAAAAAAAATGCTTTAAGCTTTTTTTTCCTCCCAATGTCTAGAACACTTCTCAAGAATAGATTTATCTTTACTCTGGTAATTCATATGAAAAGTGGCACTGTTGTTCTTAGTTTTATGCATTATGAATTATGATTTTATAGTTTTTTACGACTCTGTCCTTTTGTTTATAATGAGGATGTATTTATATCTTTTATCTCACTCAGCATGCACAAAATTTATATATATTTTTCAGTTTTATGAAATGTAATTGATTACTGTGCCTTTGGTATACCACTTTATAGTCTTGTTGGCCACATATTGTTTTAAGCTGATAGTAGCTATGTGAAGCACTACTGTCCAAGCAAAAATTCCCTTTGATGAGAATAAAGTATATCTTATTTTCCGAATGTTACAGATTATCTCATTGAGTGCTAGCCCTATTATATAATGGAAAGTGGCTTGTGCCAGCTTTTCTGGCCATTTTGAGTCATCTTTCAAGACCCACATAATATTTTGTACAAAAACTCTGAAAACACAGAATAGCTAAAATGAAAGAAGAAACTCTCCTTTTAGTCATGGAAAAAAAGTCTGTTTTCACCTTGTTCCATTCTTGATTTATCTGAAGTTGAATAGAGGCTAGTTTCATCAAAAATTCCACTTTTTTTAGAAAGCTGAGAAAAATGCATTTTTGTGAAAGGGAGTCTGTCAAGCAAAACAGTGATTTGAATGTTATAATTTTGCCTTCAATGACATAAAATACATCTGAAAATTGTATTACAAATTTGTGTATATGAGTTAATATGCAAATTACAGCACAATGCAACAAATTATGGCCCCAGTTCAGAGAGAGAAAACCCACAAAATAGAACCGGAGTCCTATTCCATTATTCCTACCTGCAGTATTCGGGCGACCAGGCCTGCTTTGAACACTTTTTTTCAAAGTAAACCCTTTGGACCCCGCAGGACACTCAGATAAGAGCTTGTAGGGGTGGGAGCCCGAGATCCATGAGAGTTTCTTCCAGGGTCCGCTGGCAAAACTGGCCACTTGACCCTCTCTGTTTTTTGGGGGGAATTTTATGCCAATATTGAATTGATGTAGCTTTGTTGCTGTAATTTCAAATCACCTCTGTACAGATCGGTCTGCTCTCTGATCCCGGCTACTCCACTTCATGTTTTGATCTACCGTCTTTTGTACTACAACTACGAATCCCAGCAGCCCTAAAATTACAAACAGGGAGCGTGAGAATGCCCCCTTGTGCCAGCTGCCGAAAACACACTTTGACATATGTAAACATCAATGGCACTCAAGTGTTGGCTTTTGAATGACGTATATATACGTCAATGGCACTCATTGAGTTAATGGTGGGGAATATGACTACTGGCCCCAAGGGGTCCCTATTTGGAAGGCCACTGATGTTTCATTTTTGTTCAGAATCTTTAAAAAGCTCTACTAAAACCTCCAAGTTCCTTTCATCTCAGTAGTGAAACCATGCAATTTTTTCATGTAGTTGTACCCAGGATTTTTCATTGTGCCTTTTGGCAATGTAACGACTCATTTTAAGCTTTCCCTTTTTTTCCCAAATAAGTGTCAAATGCAGATTAAAATCTCCTGCTGACACTAAAAACATTTTGCCCACTGACAACTTTGGTATAGCATTTTCTTAATAAAAATAAGGAACATTTCAAACACTTGTGTATTACACTATACGGACACTGAACAAACACTTTCCTAAAAGGCCACAGGTCACAACAGGCTAAAACCTGAAAAGGATCTTGTATACTATGAAATTCATAAAATGAAATAAATATATATATATTTTTAAAAACTTGCATTGGAACTGTTATAAGTTGTTCAACCTTGGCTATATGCTAATGTAAAAACCAATTGCTTCAGTCATTTTTTTAAAATTCCATGCGACTTTTGCATCTAGAAGAGTTGGGCTCCAGTTTGTTTTTTCCTGGTACCGCGATCAAAACATTTGGGTGAATTGAAAGGGATATGATTTATTTTGCATTTTTTGCAGCCCTAACTGACTCACACGCTAATCTGCTTGTTATGCTAACCTCATCATATGTTGCTAACAACATAGGCGTATGCAATATTAAAATACAAAATTTGATTACGTCTTATGTGCATCAGTGTAGCAAGGATCAGGTGCACCAGTGTGACCAATGAAAATATTAAGTTAGATCTGGCAGATTTCTGGTTGCATGTGTAACACTATGGAGCCCTGTTGTATTTGTCACCCATCTGTAGGATTTTTGTGATCTGGATGAAATGAACTTTTGAGGCCTTTCCACCTGATGATAGACATTTGAAAGCAGACATTTAGTTAAGATTAGTCCGTCAAAATTCAAGACGTTGCAAAACACACCTCACTGTATTTACCAAACATTTTTGGTTCTCCTCTATTTTCTGGTTCAATATAAAACACAATAAATGTACTGTGTCCAGAACTTAAAATGAAACAAGCTGCTGGGTTGATGGTGATGGAGTTAAACTTTATCAATATAATCACACAATACCGGCAAAGTGGGACTTATTAAAATAATGACCTTTGCTTGATGTCAGTGTTTCAGCCACACTGACTATTGACAGTATGGCCCCCTTTACAGTTAGAGATAATATTATATTAAATTAGGAAAGTTTTGGTTGAGATACCTAAGATCCATCAGCTTCCAAAAACAAAAGCACCTTCATTCAAACATACAGCTCCTACACATTAATTTGAGTTAAAGTACATGGACCAATAAAAACAGCTTAATGAGAGCAGTTCAGACTGACTTATACAATAAATGTGCAACCTTTGCCTTCAAGAGAAGAGCTGTCCCCTGTTCTACTTTGGTTATAGTTTTTTTGGTATCTACACTTTAACTTTGCGAGTCACCAGCCATCAGTCAGTGTGTTTTACCTGCTTTAACTTCAAATGGCAGGTCAAACTCGCGGAGGGCATCTTTCCTCAGAGGGAGGTTCTCCAGCTCCACTGCACCTGAAGAACAACAGGAAACACACAAACACCATCTTAAAGCTCTTTTTGGTCTGCCCTACTTGCCTAACTGGTGTTGATGATTGCAATTAAATCAATTAAAGTAATTAAAATGTGTCTACCACTGGTTTTAAATGTCTTAGGAAAGATCCTTAAATAACATACACAGTTGCCAGTTTATTTATTACACCTAGCTAAAACTAATGCAATCTAATACAAAACCTTTATAAAGGTTAAAATGTTCAATTTGTGCTAAAAAGGCTTCACAGAGGTCCTGATTTTAAGCAATATTACACAAGAGTGTGTTTTAACATCATTCGTTGCACAACAGTGAGGCATAAGCATCACTGAAGTGCCACAAACGACAAAGACCACCCTTGAGTTCTATATTGCAATATACAAAATAAAATATATAATCAGAATGTTTTCATGTTGAGGGGCAATTAGCTCTCAAAATTAAAAGCTTTTTGTGACTTTTAACTCAAATACAGTCTGACTAATACCTGGAAAACACTCATGTCGATAGAATGCTAAGACAATCGACTGATTTTTTTTCATACACAGATTTAGCTTCAACATGTGCAAACTTTATCTGTATTTTTAAGCTAGTGGAAGTGTGTTAGCAGCACAGCTAATGGAGGATGCCAGAGGATGTTAAATCATTTCAAATAGCTCAAGAGCAAGTTAAGTCCAAAGGTCAAATTCATGAAAAATATAGATGGAATCTTTTCCGAAATTCAAAACATGTTGTTGTCTAACAACACATTCTGCTTCAATCCATATCTTATGGTGTTTAGGCTTTTAAAACAATGTTTTCACTGTGGTCACACTCACTAAGCCCATGTAATTATTGTAACAACATCCATATTTCCCCATCATGACTAGATCTGGACTGAGTAGCTTTTAGTTTGTTGTTAAGTTTGCTGTTTTATGTCACTTTTTGTCTGTGCTTATTATGTTTCAGTTTAGAACACGGTAGTTTATGCTAGTTATTGTCATCTTTGTGTCAGTTTACAGTTACCCCATTCATAAGTTGGCCTTTACTTTGTATAATATCAGCTGAATTTCATCTACACTGGCTGATACTGCATGGAGTAAATACTGGGGAGGTTATGCTGTCATGCTGATTTGAGCACATTCTAACGGTTAGAATCCCAGCCGGGATGATATACAGTAGCACAGCACTCCCCCTCATGTGACATTGCTTAAATCTACTGTATGATAATTGTGGAAGATACAATTTGTGGTGCTGTTGAACCGAATTGTGTTATGCAGAGAAGTGTTTGTGTTATTTAGCATATTATTAAGAAAAGGGATTGAAAAGATAATAGATCACCTGTCAGTGTAACACAACACAGTTCAGGAGAAATCAAGTCTTGAAGTAAGGGTGGAGGTACATGTCAGAAGGTGGGAAAGAAAGAAGGAAGGAAGGAAGGAAGGAAGGAAGGTCAAAGGACGAACGTAAAACCTTCAAATATCTGGAACACTGCAGCAAGCTTTGTAAAATAACCACCAATCATTTTAAGCAACCACAAAGATAGCTGAATGTGCACGCCTTGGCAATAACAGTTCTCATTCATAGCATTCGTTTCGATGTCTCCCTATGGGATGCGCCTCCCTGCATATTCCTCAGAAGCATTTATCTCATAACACCAGTCCTGATTGGCTGGTGTTATCTGACTTCCGCATCGGGTGACACCATCTACCCTTAAATAGCTTGCGCTACGACGCAGCGTCATTCAAACACCTCTTCTCGCTTCAGAGCATATCTCTACATGTAGCATTAGCCATCTAGCTTGACTGTCAACAGATCGTCGCCAGGCACTAGCTGCCTTTTTGTTACGCTTCTACTCTCCAGTCTTTACCATAGACTGGAGTGTTTTCTCGCCTCACTGTACAAAGAGGTTTTTATTTACTTGCAGACTAGCTAATACGCATCGGTCCAGCGTTAGCTTAATTACAATGGACTTCACTGCTAACCTCCCTTACATTGGAGGAGACAGTAATTCCAGGGCCCGACTCTGCGTTTGTGAAAATACACACATCAAGTCTGCTCGTGCTGCCTCAGGCTGGAACATGTCCAGCTGGCTCTCAGAGCCCCCAATTCATGTAGGCACTGCACCTGCTTCACCGTGAAGAGCCTCCGAGGACGGCTAGCACACCAAGCTAGCTTGTCGGGGAAGGACCCTTTCGTGTCTACCGGCCTGTCGATCGATGACGGGGGCAAGGAGGGGACTAAGGCGGATGCCGGGCCACGGGCCAGCATGGATATGCCAGCATGGATATGCAGGCCGTGTGCAAACGCACTGCATCCGGGCTGAATATCCCCAGGCCTGCGGTTGTAACGGAGACCACCAGATCACGTGACAGGGGGAAAAAGTTGCCCCAGGCTATGAAAATGCCTCCTATAGAGCCATTAGTTGGAGCCCACCACCACCCACGGCTGACTACGGCATCCTCCAGAAATCCCACACTGGTGTTGAAAACAAACCAATTCCAGTCGGCCATGACTTAGAGGGCTTACAAGGCAGGGGCTCTGGGCATCAGGGCGCTTAATGTTTCTTCCATGCTCACGGCTTACCAAGCACACATGGGAATGGCAACCAAGCCTGACCCTGCTGTGTGGGAAGAGATAACTGTGATCACGGACATCTGCCTCCGCGTGCAGCGGAGGCCATAGGTAAATCTGTGGGGATGATGGTGTTGTAGGAAAGAGCCGGATGGCTCAACCTGACCTACCTGTCAGACAGAGAGAAAGAGGACACTTTGGACATGCCGATTGTTTCTGACGGGGGCTGGGGGAGTGGGGGTGTAATCCCCTCCTCCTTTCTCCGTTAATAAACCATGATTCACTGACGCATCCAGACCGAGAGTCAAGGGCGCAGTTGACAGCAAAGAACACAGAAACAATAAAACAGGTCGGTGACTGTACCCACACCCGGAATGCCTGGCACTATGGGCCTGGTTCAATTTAAACACAGTAGGGCTTCCACAGATTGTCATTAACGCTATTTAGAGCGCCAGAGCCTCCTCCACCAGATCCCTTTATGATTGAAAATGGAAGGTGTTTGGAGTCGTGACAAGGGTGGTCACGTCTCTTTTCAGTGCTCGGTTGGTGTTATTTTGTCACTAAAGGGGTCCTCATCCAGGACATTTGCGCAGCGACAGGCTGATCTTCACCCCTCAGCGTTGTCCAGTTTTACAGGCTAGATGTCGCTGCTCCCAGCATGGCGCAGGCGGTGCTAATTGTTGGGCTCTTGCGGGAGCAGGGAGATTCCTGTTGAGTGCTGGTGGTTACCTGAGATAAGCTTGTCTGGCAATATGGGAGTCTCCATATCCCAGTGAGACATCGAAACGAATGCTGTGAATGAGAACTTTAGGTTACTTGTGTAACCCCGGTTCTCAGGGTGGCATGAGTGAGATGTCTCACCAGACAACCCTTCTTCTGGGGCGAAGCAAGAAGAGGTGCTTATTTTGAATGACACTGCGTCATAGCACAAGTTACGTAAGGGTGGGTGGTGTCACCTGACGCAGAAGTCAAAGATTACCAGCCAATCAGGATTGGCGTAATGAGATAAATGCTTCTGAATAATACGCAGGGAGACACATCCCATAGTGAGAAAACTCACTCATGCTACTCTGAGAACTGGGGTTACGCAAATAACCTTAAGTTCCCAAGGTTTCCATCTGCAATTTATTTTAAGAAATGGGCAACCACTTCTTAGCCTTTGGTTGCAATCATTGGCCACCACCTTTTAACAGGGATAATAGGAATAACAAGTGATAAATAGGTGGAGGCTGCAAAAGTATTTTTGCATATTTCCATATGGTTTGTTTGCAAAAATCCTAATTTGTAAAGTTGTTATCTAATAAAAGAACTGGGGTAAAACTAGTGAGGTAGAAGTGGAAAGTGACAGGAGATTGATAAAAACTGACAATGCTCTTCAGATGGATCAACATATTAAATACCAGCTTTTTTCATTTGGGGACTTTATCTAAAGTTAAGCCTTTCCATTCTTTTCGTGATTTTGAGAGGGTAATTCATGCTTTTGTCTCCACTCATCTGGATTACTGTAATGCCCTCTATGTGAGTGTTTGTCAGGCTTCCCTCGCTCCCTTGGTCCAAAATACTGCTGCATGACATCTTAATGGTGCAGGCAAGCGAGAGCACATCATGCCCATACTAGCATCTCTCCACTGGCTCCAAACACACCTTAGAATTCAGTTTAAGGTCCTTCTCTTTGTTTATAAAGCTCTGCACAGGCTGGCTCCATCCTACCTTTCTGACCTTTTACAGCCATACACTCCGACACAGTCACTGAGGTCCACAGACAAATCACTTCTCAGCATCCCTCAAACAATCTTAAAACATAGGGGAGACAGAGCCTTTGCTGTTGTGGTCCCCGAACTCTGGAATGAGCTGCCCCCCTAGATAAGACTAGCCCCCACCTTGCCTGTTTTTAAATCTCCTTTAAAAACTCATTTATTCTCCTTGGCTCAGACCTTGTATGAGAGTAGACAGTTTCCATAGTTTTTTCTGTAGTTTTACCTTGTTGCCTTTTAAATACTTTGGGGTTACTTACTTCCTTCTTTTGTCCTCTCTTATGATATTTATGTTATTTTTTATTCACTATTTTAATTACTCTTGTTTTTTAATCTATGTTTTGATATAGAGCACTTTGACTGTTGTTTTTAAATGTGCTTTATAAATAAATATGGATTGGATTGGACTGGATTGGATTGGATTGGATATTAAATTATTCAAGTAATATAAAAGTTCCTCAGGTTTGTACTTAGGTAGAGTATCTGACTACTCAGTTACAGTCCAGCTCTGGTTAGCAGAGGAATGCGCAGTTACTGAAATTACAGTAACTGGGATCAATGGACCAAATATAGTATATTATTTCTTTAGCCATGAAATGTAATAATCCAGTCAATATAATTACTCTGAAACATTATCTTAACAATCTCTTACAGTTAAAGAAACATTTAAAGTGTACTTTCCCGGGGAGGATTCTGGTCATGACATTTGTGATACGAAAATTTAATATTGTTACATCTCTATTTATGACCATTCATTATTTGAACAATTAATTGTTTGATATTTGATCAACATATAGGTGTGAACTAAATTATAAGTCAAAGACAATCAAAGCCCCTGGCTCAATGTCTGCTGCTCTCTGGGGACAGTGCAGTTAAGAAGTTAAACATTCTTTAATGTCGCATTTTCATTATTAAACTAACATATAAATGTATGGTTTCTTCATTACTCCAAGTACAGGGTAACTGAAAATGGCAACCATGTTTTCAGTTTCTGCACAAAAAACTGATGCCAGCCAGGCAACAACATTTTTTGTATTGAGCCCTGATGTTATTATAGTTACCTTTCAGAAGGGCGATGGAGAGCTGATCCGTGTTCAGGTTACTGACATATTTTCCCAAGTATGTGTTCAGCACCCAAGCAACAAGACTCTCCAACATCCTGGTGGCTCACAGACAATGATAGCTACTGCAATATCTGAAAAACACATCACATATATTTGATTTATTTATAGAGATATAGTGGTTTCATTATGAAAGTAAAACTCAAGACTCAACTCTTTATTGGGCACAATACATTCTGTTTTTCTGTACCAGTGAGCCAACATAAAGTCCATTCTAAAATCATTTATTTGAAAAGGTGACAATGTGCTTCAGTGTGACTTTAAAGGACAGTTAGTTCTTCAATATATTTCATCCATAGACTGCATTTTAATGAACTACCTAAACTTAGGCTTGTTAACTGGTAATCTTATACCGCTTAAGGCAACCTTGTAAACCTTGCTAATCCCCCATGTAATGTGCTTTATCTAATGTTAGCATGATAAGTAACACAAAGGTAATAATAAACTAAATTCAATTCATCTGAAAAAATATAGAAAGTTAAAGTTAAATGTTAATGTTAATGTTAATTATATTTTATTCTCCTATGGACCAGAACAACTCCCCCCATACTGTCACAATAATGCACTTTTTATTGATGCCACAGGTGACTGCTAAGAGGAAACTCTTGAAGCACTGCATGATTAAAAATCTCTGTGAAGAACAACCAAAGCTTAAGGAATAAGGACAAAAGTCAAAAGAGCCTTGAAGTCAGAAGATTTTTTAATAAAGCTTTTCAAGTCAAGTTCCAGCATCCAAAGTTGGCTGCAGAACATGAAGACCGAGCTAACAGATTAGCAAGCAGCGTTCAGGAAAATGTTTTGCTAGGCAACAGCTGTCACGTCCAGCAGTTGCATAACTATTTATGTCGGCGGGGCCAAAACAATCATTAAATAAACAAACAAATCATAATCTGTGGTCGCTTGTTACTATTAACGAATAAAAGACGCTTGTTGAACTGTTGTATAAAAGCAACATCACACTTTAGGTCGTGTGTTATGCTCATATGTCATCACAGCTGTGATTCGGTCGTAGGCAGGAGGCCAGGTAGAGTGCCAAAGATAATCACAGCCTCTTGTGTGATATTGCTTAAATGACCTCACGCTTACATAAAGATTGTACTTAGGAACTACCCAGTTAAAGATGTGTTGTTAAGATGTTATTAGCTGTCATTTTTCCCAAATGTGAACAATTGATGCACTTTTTGTAATTGTGAAGGAGAAACAGTTAGACATGTCTGAAGATTGTTTCATGCCACTTCTTTTTGGTTTGATTTACAAAGATGCTTTTTACCCCAAAAGATAATCTTCACAAATAAACACAACTTTCGGGATCTTTAAAACCTAAATGCAATCGGCAGAAGTAAAAGGCTAATGCTAGCTATGAACAAACTACTCTATGTTCACATCCCTACAACCATGAGGCTGTAATGCCTCATTCAACGCATTTTAGCTTGATGACGTTTGTGGTCTCATTTAACCACTTGTTAGCAACCACCTTTTTAAGACACATAAAAGTTTATCAGTTCACAGCGGGATAATATCTGAAGCATTTAATGTCATAAAACAAAACCTGAAAGTCTCTGGAGCTAATGTTAACCACAGATCTTATTTCAGGCTTATTACCAAAACCCATCCAAAAAACCCACTGAATTAAAGACAAGGGAACCAGAGGTACTGAAATGCAAACTGATTTCCAGGTCTTAGGACTCATTACTGGGGTTTTGTATTGGCATTTGGAGTAATGCAATTCCTAGTAATAACCAAGGACACCAAAAAGGACTCCAGTGTAGTTCTATAAGGTAGTTATATGTGTATGTCATACATGGCCTCACTATTTAAATTACTGTATGACATCTTTTTAACGAAAGTTAGAGTGATGGCAATGGCGAAAACATCGGTGGTGTAACGCAACTAAAGGGGCCAAGAGGCTGTCAGGGGCCCATGTAAGACGAAATGCTAACTGATTTGTGTTTTTTCCAAGATTTAGGGTTGTTGTTTTTTTTCCATAAATCACATACAATTGACAGAAGAACAACTGTTTCATCTTGAAAGCCCAATTGAGACCGAATATTTGCCACAACACCTAACTGTTTTAAAACTTTGCAGAGAAGTTGTAGCGGTGTGAACTGGCCTGTGTCATATCAACTCAAGCAGGCTGATGGTGTTGCCTGCAACTCAGCTTGTCAAATCGCCAGTGGCTGGTTTTAGAACGTAAGGCACATTACCTGTTTCAATAGCCAATCGGCTTTTAGCAAAGTCAGCGGGCCAAGTCAGTAAACTGTCCGCAGACAGCATGTTCATTTGCTGCAGCAAGCTGACAACAGCCCTCTGTCTCTGCTGAGCTCATCTTATTTACATTCCTGTGGCTTTTCGACAGGTTTGCAAGTCCCTGTCCTCATGGTATCTGTTTTGAACAGTGGGTCGCTGCTGCTGCTCACTGTATGTGCTGTTATTCAGTGGTCTGTGTTGCGGTTTTACTTTCTGTTTTGTTTCAACTTCTTCCTTCTCTCTCCTTTGGCTATATATATACACACACACACACACACACACACACACACACACACACACACACACTATATGGACAAAAGTATTAGGCCACACCTTTTAATCATTGAATATAGGTGTTTCATTCAGTCCCATTGCCACAGCTGTATAAAATCTGGATGAATGGGCAAAAATCCCCACAGCAGTTATAGCTGAAAATGGGGATACCAACTATGGATTTAGAATGGGATGTCATAAAAGGTCCTGTAGGTGTAATGTGTAGTACTTTTGTCCATATAGTGTATTTAGATATATATACATAGTTTTATTTTTTTTCTGTTGGAGGGCGACTAGCTGCGCCCCTCTAGCATGTGATACTCTAGGCCAGGGACAGGCGACCTGTGGTTCTGGAACCAAATGCGGCTCTTTAGCCTGTCTCCTGTGGCTTCAAGTGGCTTTGACACAAAAAAAGAAAAAAAAAAGAGTTTCCCTTGCTAGGCTAGTTATGTACTACAAATCCAAAAGTCTCAAAGTAAAACAGAGAATTTAACAGTGTGTAAAAAGATTTGTATGCTTTAAATGCCAACTCTAGAAAGTTAAAGTACCAAATAATCATGAATAGCCCACTGTAGAGTGGCCACATTGTTGTAAAACATACACTTATTTAGACAAATAATGTTGATAGATGTATTTAGACTTAATAGGCTGTGTTACATTAACTAGAAGGCCTAAATGTTTTGCGCCCCCAGACAGATTTTTTAAATAATTTTTGTTAAAAAATGGCTCTTTTGATTGTAAAGGTTGCTAACTCCTGCTCTAGGCGATACTGCCTATGACAAGGGCTATACCTGAAGCTTGTGATACTTGTGCTCCAAACCATTTGTTTAGTGGTCCTTCTATATCTTGTGGTCCTAATTGGCCCATGCTTGGCTGCCATGACAACAGGTGAATTACTTTCATTACTTGTGCCATTTCGAAAATTCTTAAATGGACTGGTCGTTGGAGTTGCAAAATAAATGTAGGTCTACTTCTTGCTAAATGTAATATTACTTTACCTTATTGAGGTTAACACCAAACATAGCGCGTATGTTCAGTCACATAAGCAACTTCGGTGATAATGTATGTGCGTAAGCATCCCCCACACACACACACTGTATGCTTGTTAAGTGGCGCAGCCAATCAACTTTGGTAAGTCCTGCAGTAAATTTGAAAAGTAAAAAACTTGGTAGGTGAGGAAAAAAGAGACTAAAAAAACTGAAAAAAAGGAGCTGCAGAAGGTCAAGTTTACCCATGTAATAATTTCTTAAAGCTAAATTGCAGCCAAAATTTCTTTTTGCTGAGATATTTGTTCCTATAGGCTAACCTTATGCATGGAGCCAGGAGGGGGGTTATAATTCTTTTGCATTGGGCCTTCTTTAAGTTAATTTATGAGTGTAGGTAATTGACACATACTCAGTAGTATCATTTGAATGTCATTTTATGATCCAGTTTAGTGTTTTCTTTTGACATTACCATGTAACCACTGTATGACACTATGGTACTGAATGTGGAAGGGTAGTTTATTATTTTATTAATCAACTTTAATTGGCTGTCTTATTTTCATAGTCAGTTACACTGTGTAGTTTATGATTGCATAGAATGTGTAAGCTGATAATTGTTTGTGTTTTTTGCATATGTGTTGTTTCTATAGACCACAAAGCCTCATGAAAAACTGGTGATGAAGAGCTCTGCCTCACCAATGTTTGACATCCCTTGGCGACAGCTATTACACCTGAAACTCTTTGTCTCCCTGCAGCCATTAATGTTACAAAAGCTTTCTGTGATCACTTCAACTGGATCTTTAGATTTCTTATAGATATGCAATCAGCTGGCAATAAAAACAGACACCGAAATGATGACTGCATGCCATTTTCTGTTTTTGTAAAATGAAGAAATTAACATTTCATTTAACATATCTGTCTTATCTAAATTAATTTTTTGCCATGCAGTTGATAGTTGACAAACTGATAGCCATACAGCAGGGGTTGTACTTGTAGCTATTTCTGTGGTCACCGCCTTCTCTGGCCATGGCCATCCTCTACATTAAGTGAATTTAAAATATTTATCTACACACATCTGAAGTTTATCAATATGGCGGTTATGTAAAGCAATAATATATGAATTCATGAGTCATGAAGAATTGATGAAAATTATAATACAAGTAGTGCTATTAAGGTAAATGGACTGTACTTATACCGTACTTTTCTTGTCTTTTGACCACTCATAGCCCTTTCACACTACATGTGACATTTGTCCTCTCTTATAATTAATGTTTTTTTCTGTATAGTCATCAACAACATTGTTTTCTTATACGTAGAACACAATCAACATCCTAATGAGGTTGGATGGTTTTGTCAGGTTCCAGGCAGAAAAACATCTTTGGAACAATGATTGATGAGAGGAGTTGTAATGGATAGTTTTATTTTTGTTGTTGTTGTTGTTGTTTTATTATTTCATTTATGGAGATTTTTTGAATACCACATCAAGCCTCAACCTTGAAAAATGTTTGAAAATAAAAAAATATCTTAAACTTTCAGCGGAATGGTCATATTTTGACAGGATACAATCAAATTTATGTCATACAACTGCACTAAACACACATGGATAGATAACTACTCCACAGACCACTGAACAAATGGTCTGGAGCACAAGGACCACAAACTTCAGCACCCCTAGCGGTAGCAACAAGTGCTCCTTAAATGCCATTTTGTTGTTTGTCATACTATGTATTACTCTGCATGTGATGTAGCACTTTGGCCCAAGGAAAATGTCCCCATGGCGACAATAAAATATACTAATATATGAGATTTGATTGGGACCACACACAGACCACTTACTAACTGGTCTGGACCTTGAGCGTTATAGCACCCCTAGTAGTTATACCCAGTGGTCCATGCGAGTGGTCTGTGGACAGCGGACAGACCACTGAATTGGCTACAACTCCCTCTCTATGTTTGCTACCTAGCAGGAAATGTCTGTCTAAATGTTTGTCTACAAACTTTATGATAGTCACATAGCCACATTGTGAGGTAAAAAAAACAAAAAAAAAAAACAAATTATCTTGCTTGAATAATGTGTTAAACAAATAGTATAGCTTGAAAGACAAGCCAAGGGCTTTTTTCAAATTGGAATTTGGAGCAACAGATGTGTTATAATGACATGAAAAGTTAAAGCGCTGGATATCTTGTAAAGAGTAATTCTGCTGAGAAAGCATCAACTCAAACATAGACTTTTTAAGATCTCCTGATTTAAAAGCATTTAAAAACAAATCAACTGTATTTCTAAAATCCTGGAACAAATACTTCTAAAACTTCATTTGTTACTTTACTTCTTAAAGGGTTTTCTGAAAATCACATTAAAGGCCTTTACGTGTTCTTATAGTTTTCAAACATTATTAGAATTTGTAGCAAACATTAGCCTATGGAGGTTCCCTGCTAGCTAGGTTACAGTTAAGAGAATTTATGAAGTGACTGTGTCTAACCAGACCCATGGCTTACCAAACACTGTCTTTACTTATCCTGTGTTGGCGCTGTGACAGTGCCACAACCTCAGCTAACAGACAAACAACATGTATCTACCTGACAACAGCTTCCATCACCGCAGTGTTCATGTTATATCCAAACAGCAGTGTAACTGACTCACCCCAGAGACCACTTCATCGACACAGCTTTGCTGAGTCCATGCCAGTCAGATGCCACCGTCATTAGGTAGTCATGTCTTGCCAAATCTACACCGGACAGAACTAATGTTACCAGAGCAATTAGCGTTAGTTTACGCTACGTCAACTGCACACGTTAACTGTCCGCCAGTGTTCCGACATTAACTAACAGTGACAGTGACAGGTGATCAGTTGAAAAGCTGTCACCGTCAGCGTCTAGCACTAAACTCTGCGGGGCTGTGGTGACGGACAGGACAAGGTTGTGATCCTACTTAGCTTAGTTAGCCACTTTGCTAAAACAAGCTTGCGGGTATTGAGTCCTCACAGCCGGAAACAGACAGCTGGCTGTAAATCCATGTCAGAGACGACACCCAACGCATGTCATTTCACTGAAAACACACAGAATCCTCCGAAAATACAGCTGCCAGTGTTAAATTTGGAAACTTCGGAGTCGTTTGTTGCTGCATCGTGAATAGACTCACTTCCTGATAATATTGAACGTCCAATACATACTTCCGGTCATGTGACGAAAACAAACCGTTCCTTTTGTGTGGCGTTCAGGTCAAACTGGGAAAACGGGATATATCGTCATTGAACTGCGAATTTGAATGCTATAGGCTATAGTGAAAGATCTAACTGCGGTACCACGGACTGTAAATAAAGATGAACGACGCGCCCCCACTTACCCCCACTATGCTGAAGTGACATTAAATTATCGAAAATATCCGGGATAGGAGCGTTGCCATCTTGCGAGGGTGATGCAGGGTGATGTCATTGGGAACCCTGCATCTGCGCAGTAGCGATTTCCGCGAGGAGGAGTTCCCGCCCGTACACCCGTCCGACCAATCGCGGGCAGCTGCATTGAATGCCAGTGCGTGGATTGGCTGTCACGGCTGTCAATCACGGCGGAAAAGCCCCTTTTCGAAGGGATGACGTAATTTTGTAGGCCACTCAGAAAGTTTTTTTTTTTTAAATAACTTTATTAAACGTTTGACAGAACATAACAATACAACATAAAAACAAGAAGGGGGTTTTGCCAGGGGGTTACATACATGGTATTCCTTTTTTTTTTTTTTTTTATAAATAAGTTTCTTTACAAAAAGACAATAAAAAGGGTACACAGGTTCAGGGTCTTGACAGCTTTACTGTTGGTTGAATTTTTGATTGTTTTTATATACTGTTTGGTTTCATTTATAAAAAAAAAAAAAGAAAGCAAGGATTTTTATTTATGTATCGGCATTTATGAATATGCCATTTAGCCAACAGAATAATTAGATTAATTATATAATATTGTTTGTTTTTGGAGGGTGTAAAGGAAATGAAGCCAAACAGTATATTTTCAAAACAAAGGAGGAAATAAAGTGTCAATAAAGGAGGAAATAAAGTGGCAAACATCTATCCAGAAACTGTTTGAAAAAGGGCAGGACCAAAACAAGTGAAAGATATCTTCAGGGCATTCTGAACAGAAAGAGCAATTAGTGTCAACACAATTCTTAAACCGCTGTAAAAAGAATATTTTACATGGATAAATTTTGTGAATTAATTTGAAAGATACTTCTTTAATTTTATTATTGATCATGTATTTGGTTGGTAAAATCCAGATCTTTCCCCAATCAAGATTTGGTAATAGGTTATTCCAATAAGTAATTACATAGGGGAGAGACACAATGTCCCTTTGAAACAAAGCACATACAGCGCGATTGCTGCTGCGTGTCGCTGAGAAACAAACCCTGCCGACTTCGAGCTCAGTTGGGTCTATAGGCAAAAGAGCTGGGATGTGGTCCATTGTGCTCCTAAATAACAAGGAGACACCAGAAGGAACTGCATTAATGATAATGTTAAATTCCTCATCGGGAATTAGGATGTTGTATTTTGAAATAAAGTCTTCATAAGTGAATAATGAACCATTGGAATTAAAAAGCTGATGAACCAGGAGTATATTATGAGAAAACCAAGCAGGGCAAAACAAGGATTTGTTTCTGTGCGTTATGTCTTTATTATTCCATATGTAATATCTGTGTGGGGAAAAGTTGTGTTTATATATTAATGACCATGAAAGAAGCATCTGTTTATGAAAATTTGACAATTTCAATGGGATTTTTTCAATTTTGTAATTGCACAGTAAAAGAAAATGTATGCCACCTACTTTAGAAAAAATAAAGTTTGATATAAAATTCCAAATTGAGGAAGGGTTTTTAATGAATTGTTTCAGCCAATTAATTTTGAAAGTGTTATTTAAAGTTTCGAAGTCTAAAAAGTTGAGGCCACCTTTGTTGTAAGTATTCATTATCACTGACTTTTTGATGTAGTGTGTTTTGTTTTTCCATACGAAGCTAAAAAGCATTTTGTCGATATTCTTTAAAATGTTCTTGTTAACGTCAAGTGATAGGGCAGCATAAGTGAGGCGGGATACGCCCTCAACTTTAGTTAATAAAATTCTGCCTCGCAAGGATAAATCTCTCTGCAGCCACTGATTGAGCTTTTTCTGCGTTTTGTCGATAATAGGGTTAAAATTTAGATCACATCTGGCTTCCCTATCTTTGTTAATAAGTATGCCTAAATAGGTGACACAATCTTTTGTAGGTATGTTGCATATGGAGGGGATATTACAGGTTTTAAGGGCAAGCAATTCACATTTTCTAATGTTTAAACAGAGTCCGGATGCCAGAGAAAAAGTGTTGATCACATCAATGGCTAGAGGTATCTAACAGCTATTTTTTTAAAAAAAAAAGTGTTGTAACATCAGCCAATTGACTGATGATAATTTCCTTGTCTGCTATTAGGATACCTTTCAACGGACTAAGTTAAATAGAATCGGTGAGAAGCTGTGTGCAAAGAAGAAAAAGATAGGGTGATATTGGGCATCCCTGTCTTACCCCGCGTTTTAGAGGAAATCGAGGGGAGTTGCCAGCAGACAGTTTGATAGAGGAATTCCCATTTTTATACATTGTTTGGATAGCACTTTTGAAAAAAGGGCCAAAACTGAATTTTTCTAAGGCATGGAATATAAATTTATGTTCGATCGTATCAAAGGCCTTGTAAAAATCTAAAAAAAGGATGAAACTTTCGTCAGGACATAAAACTGCATAATCAATTAAATTGAGAACTAATCTTATATTGTTGGAGATGTGTCTGTTTTTCATGAAGCCGGATTGGGTCTCATCAATTATGTAGTCTAAAACAAATTTTATTCTTTTGGCAAATATTGAGGCAAAGATTTTGTAGTCATTGTTAAGTAGAGAGATTGGGCGCCAGTTATCAATGAGGAGTAAATCTTTCTTGGGTTTGGGTATTAGAGTTATAAGGCCTTGGGTAAGAGTAGAGGGAAGGGATTCATTATGAATACATTCTGAAAAGAGAGCAAGGAGGAAGGGTGCTAACTGCTTAGAGAAGGTTTTGTAAAATTCAGAGGTAATACCGTCTGAACCTGGAGATTTATTTAATTTGAGATGGTCTACAGCGGATATAACTTCTTGTAATGTTAATGGTTTGTCACAAAATTCTTTTAAGTCGGTGTCAATTGATTTAGTGTTTGTGAGAGATTCCATAAAATGACAAGTAAGTTCTTCACAGTATTTGGAATCATAGAGTTTAGTATAAAAATTGGAGCAATATTTTGCTATCTTTTGAGGATCGTCTGTGATGTTACCATCAATGTTTAATTTTTGTATGGTATTAAGTTTGGCATGAGATATTTCAAGTCGAAAAACGTAAGCAGTATTCTGTTCCCCTTCCTCCATCCACCTCCTTCTACTTCTTACAAAGGCCTCTTCAGCTTTTACCCTATATAAATCATCTAATTTGAGTTGTAACTGTGTCAAAAGATGAGACTCATTTTCAGTTAAGTTAGCTCTGTTTTTTGTGTTAAGGATATTATTCCTGAAATAATGTTTTCTTCTTCAGCTTCTTTAACAGTTCAACTGCAGTATGTCCTCAGAAATTTAGATAATTCGAATTTTAAAAGTTCCCAGTTACTGCCAAACTTATTTTCAATTAGGGATTTTTGCCAGTAACGATCAGTTAAGGATTGGACAGTTTTGGATACAATTTCATGTTTAAGAATGGAGCTGTTTAGTTTCCAGTAGGAATTCCTATGACTATGTGGCAGGATAGCGCTGCACTCCCTGCCGTGAGGGGCAGTGTGGCAGACAATTGCGCATCGCCTATAAATAGACCAGGTCGGACCCGTCTCGTCCTTTCCGCTTCCTCTTCCTCCTTCACGGAGCCGACAGCGTGTGTGGTGGCGTCTCGCTGGTTTGCAGGTTAGATCTCCAAACAAAGCGCGGTGTTACCTGGAGCCGAGCTGTCTCCCTCGGGTCAGTGTGTGTGTGGTGCACTCTCTGCGGAGTCTGGGCTGTGCGCTTCCTCCTCCTGCCACGGTGACATCTCTGATCCTGCTCTCCGTACGCGGCCGTCACGCGCCGCTGTGAGCCTTGCTGCTGTCCTGGCTCTTTCTGTGTCCGGGCTATTTCTGTGTCCGGGCTCTTCCTTTTGGCCTGGGTTTTTTTCTTTTTTAGTTTCGTCTTGGCTTCGGCGTTGTTTTGGCTCGTGGCTGACCCTCTCTCGTCCATTCTGCGGGGGTAACTGTCCTCCGTGTGGCTCTTCGTGGGACTCCAGCCGCTTTGACTCGGCGCTCCGGGTCGGCCTGCATTTGACTCTCCCATCCGGCCCTGTTGACTGCAGTCAAAGGCTGTGGCAACACAGCCTAGACAAAAGTTGCCGGCGTGTGCCCAGAGAGGCGTCCTAACTTTTATTGCCACAGAGCCACACCCGCCAAGACTGTTTTAAATTAGAGTGGCAGACATTTATTGATTATTATTGGATTATTATTGCGTCTCAGTGTTATATTGGATTTATTGTTTGAATTTATTTGTTATTTCTTTTCATTGAATTATTATTGCTTGAGTTTCTGTTATGTCGGATTAATTGTTTAGAAATATTTCTTTTCTTGATTTTGATAATTTGCGATTTAGTATAGTTTCTTTTGGCTTTGGGGTGTTATTTTTGATTATGTTGTGTGTGAGGACTGCCTTGATTTTATGGTTTTAATATTGTTTTCTTCCTGTTGACAGGTGCTGAGGCCCAGAGCGGCAGCGGTTTCCCTGGTGGTGGTTCCTTTTTCACATTTTGGTTTGCAGTGTCACGGGTGAAGTGTAGTTTTGGATCCCTCCTTTTTTTGTTACCGCTGTCGTGGTAAGCCCCAGCCCTGTCCCTTATTTCCTTTAAGTGGCTCCTCACATCATTTCTCACCATTATTACCATCTTTTATGTTGATTTATTTAGTCTGTTACTCGGTTAAAAATAATTGTTTAATAAAATATATTTTTATAATTGGAAATCACGCTCTCGTCCTGTGGAGTTATTTTGACCTGCGTGCCTTGTTTCAAATCGAAAACTGGTAACTTATGAAGTCCTGTTATATCCTGGGGTGAAAGCCCCCAGGTGGCGTTGTCAGCAACCTTTTGATTCCGCTCGCCTTGCCACAACTAGTATGAGGGTTTAACGAGATTTGTATTGATATCGCTTTATGGTCAGTAAGAGGAGTTGGAATGATATCAACATTGATGGCGTTTTTGTCAAAACCATTGGAAATCAGCCAAAAGTCTATTCGTGATAAGCTAGTATTTGTTTTATTGTTCCAAGTATATGAGAGCACTCCAGGATTTTTTTCTCTCCATATGTCAATCAAATCAAATTTATGCATGAATTGTATTAGAGTAGAGGCTAGTGAAGGGTTAGAACGTGGAGGCCACCTATCTTGAAGACCGTCAAGGGCAATATTGAAATCACCGCCCATCATTATCATTGTGCTTGGATATTTAGAGAGCCAATATAAGAGGCGAGATTCTAAAACCCCAAATAGTGTATCGTTTTCATCTTTCGAATTATATCCATATATATTAACTCACAAAATTATGGTATCATTGGTATTAGTAACTATAATAAGAAAGTGACCTTTAGTATCAGCTTCATTGTGTAGAATTTTCCCATTGAAAGAGTTTTTCGAGATAGCAGCGCCCGCTGCTCTCTCTGAGCCATGAGATAACCAAATGTCATTGCCCCACTGAACCTTCATTTTTAACTGTGTCTCTTGAAAGAAAAAAAAATCTGTTTTTTGTTGTTTAGCAAATAAAAATAGAGCTTTTCGCTTAATATTCTGTCTTAACCCCCTGGCATTAAGAGAACTAACAGAAAAAGACAATGTATCAGATAAGTACTGAAAACGAGTACTATAAAGAAGAAAGTTTCAAGTAAAAGGGAGAATGATCTCTATCTCTAAAAAGTTAGAAAAATATTTGTCAGTATAAGCCAGTGTTAAAAAAACTCTCCATGAGGTAGGTAGTAATAACAGTTTAACAAGACTTTTCATCTTATAAAAAAAGATAAGCGGTTGAGTGGGGAAGGGATAAGGGTCCAAAGTCTTTCTTTAGATTATAGAAAAATAAATTATTTCTTTTTTTTTTCTTCAACCTTCCCCTTATGTCTTTACCCACTGTTATAGTAATGAGTCACTGTAACAAAATTTGTCTTCAGTATTCCACGACCTGCTAAAGGAAGACAAAAAAAGTTTTTCAAAAAGATTGGCCCAAAAAGCCTATTGGACCTGAGCTTAAAAAGAGAAAAAAAAAGATTTTTTCAGCTTTTTTCAAAAATTAAGAATCAAAACTCAAAAAGAAGAAGAACCAATAAATGTTCTGAGAGGGTTTTTTTTATTTATTTTTTTCTCTTTTCTTCTTCTTTGTCACTCCTCTCTCCGTCCCTCTTCATCACGTTTTCATTATTCCTCTTCATCAATCATCCTGAGTAAAGTTGTGTTGAACTTTGCATCCCTTTATTGTGGGTAGTTGCACTGTTGGATGGTGTGTTAACCTGTGGACCATCAAGGTTCTGTGGACGTATTTCTTTTCCATTGATGATGACTTGGGTACCTGCAAAGTGAGCCTTTTTCCCGTTTTTCTTTGCTGCTTCAATTATGGGCCACAGTTTGTTGCGTGTTGCCTTGTCTTGTGTTGTTAGATCTTCAGCAAATCTCAACCTGTTGTTTTTGAGGTATTCACTCTTTTTTGCCACTCTCCACAGAAGATCTCTCGTGGATCTGTTCGTAAAGCGGATGATGGTGGTCCCAGGTCGGTTTTGGGAGCCCTGGTATTTCCCTAGGCGGTGAACGATGTCGATGTCATCTGTAATTTTTTGTTGAGAGCCAGGTAACATAGCACAGCACATGTTGATAACTTTGGCCTTAATATCTTCTGGGTTCTCTTCAGGAACACCATGGAGTCTGAGATTCCATCTGCGGCCATATCTTTCCGCTTCATTGACCTTTTGCTGCAGGTCTGCAATCTGCTGTTCGTATTTTGCACTGGCAGTTTTTACTTCCTTCATATCAGATTTTAATGACTCAACTTCGGCAAATGCAAAATCAACTGATTTTTTCAGGGCTTCAGTGCTCTGCGCATTCTTGGTAATCATGCATTCCAGGTTGTCAGCACGCACATTGATTGCTGTGAGGATGTTAGCCTATAAATCAGCTAAAGACATTTCTGCTTTTTGTTTTTTCTCTTTTGGCTTGATTGGAGTATCTGGGGCAGATAGTGGCAGAGGAACAAGATCGGCATTTCCGTCGCACTGGGTTTCAAGGCCCGAATAGTCGTGGTCCATATTGACCGAGGAAGCGGCTTTAGGTGTAGTGCTAGCTGAAGAGCTTGATGATGTTTTGTTTGCATTAAGAGGCACTCCAAAAATCATACCTTCTTGATAGGTAGCTTCTTTGTCTTTGTCTTTGCGCTTTGTCCCTTTATCGTTTTGCATCGTGTTGGTAAGGGTTGTGGAAGTGTCGCCGCGTTCAGGTAACACTGTTGACTTCCCTAGCTTAGCTTTAGCTTAGTTGTTTATCGGTCGCCGGTGGGGTGGAAAAGGCGATTATCTTCTTATTAGTTAAAAGACGAGCGTGTCAGAGTCCGGGAGGTTGTTTAAGCACTGTTCGTAGATATTTATAGCAGCATAATAACACTTACAGAGCGATAGTAAGGGATAGAGATCCAGAAAATGCTCAGCTACGATGACAAGCGTCTGCCTCGGTCGCCATCTTGGCCGCTCCCAGAAAGAAGTGTCCGCCACTCAGAAAGTAAGCACCGCACAGGTTCCCTTCAAGCCCCCAGGAAGTGCGCCACCCTCTGAAGCAAAATTTACATAGTGGCCGAAAGTGGAACTACAGCGTCACGTGATGCACACTGGCCCAGAAAGGTCATGATTACAATATGTTTCCCTGATGAGTTGTAAGAATATGTGTATGTGTGTGTGTGTGTGTGTGTGTGTAGAGCGAGAGAGAGAGAGATAAATATACCATTATCTGATAATCAGGTAAATATTAAAACTGACAGCGCTGTCATCTGGATACAGCCGTGGGGGTGGGGCCTCATTCATTCCTATGAGAGCTGCTCAGTGGCGCATGAAGCAGAGAAAACTCTTTTTCCGGGTTTAGAAAAGTGTAAAATACCAGGATCTACTGGCCCATAGAGCATGCGTGGAAGTGATTAACGACAGCCGAACGCAGCCAAGTGTACCCGAGCATTGACTTCAACTCACTGACTCGCTCACACAGATGACCCGAGTGCTCGAAGCGAACAGCGCCGGTGCACGAGCATTCCTCTCGTAGTAGCTTAGCTTATTGTCCGAATTCCAAATCTTGATTCGGAAAATAGCGCATTTTACGTCTTTAGGACTTATTTTTTTTAATAATGGCTATAAAAAAATGCGTTCTGAAAAGTCAACATGTCTCAAAAAAAGTTATCCAGTGATTTAAGGAGGTCTCTTTCCCAATGTTAACAAATGGAGAAAAGTCTTTCTGGGCCAGTGTGCATCACGTGACGCTGTAGTTCCACTTTCGGCCACTATGTAAATTTTGCTTCAAAGGGTGGCGCACTTCCTGGGGGCTTGTTCATGCGCCACTGAGCAGCTCTCATAGGAATGAATGAGGCCCTGCCCCCACGGCTGTATCCAGACTTCCTTATAATACATCCACGCGCATGAAGCAGAGAAAACTCATATATTTATGAGTAGATATATTTATCTCTCTCTCTCTCTCTTCACATACACACACACACAAATATACATACAACTCCTCAGGGAATCATATCGTAATCTCGACTGGAGAAATCAAATTAACAGAATCGGAATGTGTTGTGCCCATAAAAAGGTAATAAAAGGTGGTGCCTTGTAATATTACCCCGTGTTTTATTACACAGCTCAACTTTAAAAAATACTACGTTCAGTACCTTTTAGTAACTGTCACTAGTGCTCCGCGCTGCTCACTGATAACTGGTAGTTTGAATACAGACCGTAGACCGTATATGTGGTCTCTGATACAGACACGGTAAGACGTTCACATTACAGTTTTCCAGCAGCATATGGATGTGTTGTAAAATGGTAAAAATGATGAACTGTGATTAAAAAATGATGAATTACAGCAAAAACTTCTATTACTACAGCCGGTACGAAGCCTGTGCTGTGTCAAAAAGTCTTAGAGTTACATGCACGCTCTCACGGTAGAGTCCCGCGGGTCCGATGCGTGTTCATTTTATGTCTGGAGAAAGACCGAATTCCAAATCTTGATTCGGAAAATAGCGCATTTTACGTCTTTAGGACTTAATGTTTTTGATAATGGCTACAAAAAAATGCGTTCTGAAAAGTCAACATGTCTCAAAAAAAATTATCCAGTGATTTAAGGAGGTCTCTTTTCTAATGTTAACAAATGGGGAAAAGTCTTTCTGGGCCAGTGTGCATCACGTGATGCTGTAGTTCCACTTTCAGCGACTATGTAAATTTTGCTTCAGAGGGTGGCGCACTTCCTGGGGGCTTGCTTCAAGCACTCGGGTCATCTGTGTGAGCGAGCCAGTGAGTCGGAGTAAATGCTCGGGTACACTCGGCCACGTTTGGCTGTCGTTAATCACTTCTACGCATGCTCTAAGGGCCAGTAGATCCGGGTATTTTACATTTTTCTAAACCTGGAAAAAGAGTTTTCTCTGCTTCATGCGCCACTGAGCAGCTCTCATAGGAATGAATGAGGCCCTGCCCCCACAGCTGTATCCAGACTTCCTTATAATACATCTATGGTCCAAAACCTTATGGGATTTTTGAATGGGATTTTTGGTTATCGCCAAAAATAAACTCTGTGGCAAACACAAGTTTATGAGGCTTACACGTTTTGTTCAGCGTGAATCTTCACAGATGAACACGATTTTTGTGTGTTTTGAAGCGTAAATGAAACCACCAAAAGCAAAAAGCTATTGTTAGGCTATACACGAACTACAACGTGGTCGCACTTACTAAATGTCACCACTACAAACACTGTAAAAACACGTAAAAACACATTTAAACCCAGCCCCAAGGAAGTGTCCCACGCTCTGATGCAAAATTTGCATAATGGCCAAAAGTGAAATTACACCGTCTTATGATGCATACTGGCCCAGAGAGACTTTTCCCCATTTGCTTAACATTGGGAAAGAGACCTCTTTAAATCACTGGATAATTTTTTTTGAGACATGTTGACTTTTCAGAATGCATTTTTAAATAGACATTTTTAAAACATTAAGTCCTAAAGATGTAAAATGCGCAATTTTCCGAATATAGAGGTATTTCTCCAGACATAAAATGAACGCGCATCGGACCCGCGGGACTCCACCGCGTACACGCACATGTTACTCTTGGACTCCCTGACACAACACAGGCTTCATGCCGGCCATAGTAACGGATATTTTTGAATTATAATTCATCATTTTTACCATTTTACAACAATCCATACGCTGTTGGCTGTAAAGCCTGTAATAAGGACATCTTACCAGGTCTGTAACATAGACCATATGCACAGTCTACGGTCTGTATTCAAACAACGATTATCAGTAAGCAGTGCGGAGCGGACAGTTATTAAACGGTATTGAACGTCGAATTTACTTAAAGTTGAGCTGTGTACTAATACATGGGGCAGTGTTACAAGGCACCACCTTTTATTACATTTTTGTTGGCTCAACACTTTTTGATTCTGTTAATGTAATTTCTCTAGTCGTGATTACGATATGATATGATATTCCCTGATAAGTTGTATGTATATTTGTGTATGTGTTTGCATAGAGAGATAAATATACCATTATCTGATTATCATGTAAATATTAATACAGACAGCACTGCTGTCGTTATACTGTTGATTAGCGGCTGTTGCTAATAAGCTAAGCTACTACGAGAGGAATGCTCGTGAACAAGAACGCTGTTTGCTTCGAGCACTCGGGTCATTTGTGTAAGCGAGCCAGTGAGTCGGAGTCAGTGCTCGGGTACAGTCGGTTGCACTCGGCTGGGCTCGGCTGTCGTTAATCACTACTACTACTGCTACTACTACATGCTCTATGGGCCAGTAGATCAGGGTATTTTACACAGATCTATTATAAATCTGGGTACAGTTGTGGGGGCAGGGACTCATTAATTTCTATGAGAGCCGCTCAGTGGCGCATGAAGCAGAGAAAAGTTTTTTTTCCAGGTTTAGAAAAGTTGTAAAATACTAGGCCCCCAGGAAGTGCACCACGCTCTGAAGCAAAATTGACATAGTGGCCAAAAGTGGAATTACAGCGTCACGTAATGCACACTGGCTCAGAAAGACTTTTCCCCATTTGCTTAACATTGGGAAAGAGACCTCCTTAAATCACTGGATAATTTTTTTTGTTGATGTTTCAGAACACATTTTTTTTGTAGCCATTATCAAAAACATTTAAACACAAGTTCTAAAGATGTAAAATGCGCCATTTTTCAAATAATGATTTGGAATTTAGTACTTCTCCAGACATAAAACGCATAGGACCCCGCTGGTCCTATGCGCTAGCAATACGCTGTTGGCTGTAAAGCCTGTAATATGGACGTCTTACTGTGTCTGTATCAGAGACTGTATATACAATCTACGGTCAGTATTCAAACTACCGGTTATCAGTGACCAGCGTGGCGCATGAGTGACAGTTACTGAAGGGTACTGAATGTAGTATTTACTTCAGGTTGAGCTGTCTAATAATAAACGGGGCAATATTACAAGGCACAACCTTTTATTATATTTTTGTGGGCATAACACATTTTGATTCTGTTAATTTAATTTCTCCGGTTGTGATTACGATATGATTCCCTGATAAGTTGTATGTATATTTGTGTATGTGTGTGGGTGTGTGTGTGTGTGTGTAGAGAGAGATAAATATACCATTATCTGATTATCACGTAAATATTAAAACAGACAGCACCACTGTCATTATACCAGCGGTTAGCTGCTGTTGCTAATAAGCTAAGCTACTATGAGAGGAATGCTCATGAACGAGCGCTGTTCACTTTGAGCACTCGACTCGGGTAACTTGTGTGAGCAAGCCAGTGAGTCGGAGTCAATGCTCGGGTACACTTGGCCACACTCAGCCGGGTTCGGCTGTCGTTAATCACTTCTGCTATGGGCCAGTAGATCCAGGTATTTTACACTTTTCTAAACCTGGAAAAAGAGTTTTCTCTGCTTCATGCACCACTCAGGCCCCCGGGGAGGAGTGGGCAAGATGGTGACCTGACCAGACGCACCTAACTCTGCTCTGTTGGCAAAGTCTCTAAACTTTAATAAGAAGCTATGCTTCCTATATAAGAGGACGCAAAAAACGAGCACAAACCAACTACTAACATTTTAGGTGTTATTTCACTGACCAAGAAGACAAGAAAATGACGACTACTGTGAAGAAAGCACTCGACTTACATGATTATGCTAGCTCAAAAATGGAAACTAACGTTAGCATGTCGGGCAATAAAAGGAACCGCGAAACACCAATGAAGATTCTGGGGCCAAGAAACAAAAAAACTAATGATGGCTCTCCCTTCTTTGACCGTGATTGAGAAGATGAGGTATCAAACGCTGCCATTTTCGAGGTTGTGAAAAGTCTAACCTCCATGGTAGAAAGTTTTAACTCCAGGCTCAACGAAAACACACTGGTAATTGCCAATCTGGCTAAAAGTCTATATTTCAACTTCAAAGGAATCAAAGACTCCAAGGAAAAAGTGACAACTCTAGAAAAACAAATCTCTGCAGTCACAACTGAAAACAAAGACCTCCAGATGAGACTACTGGGATGTGAAAGATACAAGAGACGCTGGAACCTATGTATTCATGGTTTGAAGGAGACTGAGGGAGTGAACACCAGAGGGAGAATGATCACGATCCTATCTAAAATCACACCACAGTGGTCAGAGAAGATGGAGGACATAGTTGATTCTGCACATTACCTTGGGAGAAACGTTGATGGAAAAAATCGACAGATCATCGTGCAATTCACCATGAGGATCCACCACGACACAACTTGGCAAGCTTTCGGGGAGGAATACGGGATATAAGGAATACGGGATCCGCTTCGCAGAGGACCTGACCAAAGCTGATAAAGAGACACGAGACGCAGTGTGGCTAAAAATAAAAGAAGCCAGATCACTTGGTCAGCCAGCCTTTTTCCGAGGTCACATTGGTTTCATCAACAACCACCCTATTCCAGTGCAATAACTTTAGGTAAAAATCAGTCTTGTTACAGTGCGCCTACATATGTAAACAACTCTAATTCTACTAAGGTTGGATTACTTATAACTCGTTTCATCAGTGTTTATTTTGATGGCACTTTGAAGTGCCTCTTAGAGGATGCTTTTTATCATCTGCAATCTGCATGGTTACAATATAGGTTCCCAGAACAAGAATTTGATGACAACTATTTGCATGGTGATTGAGGATGTGAAAAGTATATATCCTACTGAGTATATACTTGTTGGAGGTGAGTTTAATATGACCCCAGATGACGGGAAAGACAGATACCCGTCGAAATATGATACTCATCTTTAACAGCAAGGTCATGGATTTTTGTAACACACTGATGTTAGAAGACATTTGGAGGGTCAAGAACCCTGAGGTGTTACAATACTCTTGGTTTAAACCAGACAAAACATGTGAATCTAGAATTGATCATTGGTTACTTGCATATGGTTTTCCACAGCATGTTTCTGAAATATCAGTGGATGTCGCTCCTCTAACAAACCACAGTCTAATACATCTGGTGCTGAAACCTAATATTAATAGTAAAATGAATAGAGGTTTTTGGAAATTTCATTTAAACCTGTTAAAAGATGAGGAATACTGTGGGAACATCAGAGCCATGGCAGACGAGTCTATAAATGACCCTGGAATTCAATCATATGCAAATGGGAATTTTTTAAATATAATATCAGAAAATACTCAATATCTTATAGTAAAGAAAAAGCTCTTAAGGCGAGAAAAGAAGTAAAAGAGCTTAGTAAAAAACTGAACACACTTTGTAATAAAAGCAATCATACAGAAGAGGGCAAACAGAAAATTATGGAATTGCATAGCAAACTTGATACCATTTTCATGCACAAAGCCAAGGGAGCTTATATATGCTCAAAGGCTAAATGGATAGAAGAAGGAGAACAAAACACTTTATATTTTTGCTGATTAGAGAAAAGACATCAAGAAAGAAATGCTGTCAAGACATTGTTGAATGGAAATAAAGAGTGTTCAGATCCTAAAATGATTTCTAATAAAATCTTCTCTTTCTATAATCACTTGTATAGAAAATCATACTCTTAACAAGATTGCTTGACATTTTTTGATGTAATTAAAGATAAAATTCGCACAGTAAACCAAGATTATAAACATTTTTGTGATGCAGAAATAACAATTGATGAATTAGATTGTGCACTTCATCATCTACATTTGGACAAATCCCCAGGCTCTGATGGTTTGACAGCCAATATTTACAAATGTTTCTGGGACATAATTAGAAGATTTTTATACAGAGTTCTAGTTGAAGCTCTTAGTGAACACAGTCTTCCCACAAGCATGGAGCAGGGGGTTATAGTTTTAATTCCAAAACCAGGTTAAAATCCCAAGATCATAGACAACCTAAGACCCATAACATTGTTAAATAACGACTATAAACTATCAACACATATATACACAAGTCGTCTGAAAGAAGGTATATCTCAAGTTGTCAGTGAAACTCAGTCAGGTTTCAAAGGTTTCATGTTATTTTTGGACTTCAAGAAAGCATTTGACACAATCGAACATCCCTTCATGATTTATACCCTAAAGGCATTTGGATTTGGGGACTGTTTCATAAAAGTTATTGAGAGTTTTTACAAGGACATTAATAGTTGTGTTTCACTACCTCATGGGACGTTGCCTCGTTTTGATGTGCAGAAAGGAATTCAGCAAGACTGTCCAGCAAGCCCAGGACTATTCATTTTAGCTGCAGAAATGCTGGCTATAATGATAAAAAACTGTGAAATGTTGAAAAAACTCAATGTATTTGGAACAGAACTTGCAATAAGTCAATTTGCGGACAACACAACCCTGCTGCTAACGGATGAACATCAGATTCCTGTTGCCGTACAGAACACTGAGGTATTTTCAAGAGCCTCTGGTCTATTCCGTAATATTCAAAAATGTGAATTACTATCTATTGATGAAAATGCTCAAAATGACATTTGCGATATACCTGTCAAAGCTGTGGTAAAATATCTTGGTATCTATGTAACAAAAAAACAAAATGAACGAGACTTACTTAACTTGACCAACAAACTACATGAATGTAAGCAAAAAACTTAATGTCTGGTTACAGAGAGACTTATCAATTTTTGGTAGAACTTAAAATGGAAAGCATCTCTAGAGGATGCAGGATGAATACCTCTAGAGATGTCTGGTTACAGAGAGACTTATCAATTTTTGGTAGAACTTAAAATGGAAAGCATCTCTAGAGGTATTCATCCTGCATCCTCCTTAGCACTTTTCAGATTTTGTTAAGTAAGTCTCGTTCATTTTGTTTTTTTGTTACATAGATACCAAGATATTTTAATTAATAATAATAATTTTTATTTAAAAGCGCCTTTCTTGACTCAAGGACACTTACAGAGTGAGTACAACACAAAAAATAACACAGAATAAAAAAAGCACAGTGACTAAAATAACACATCAAATTAAAAGCATCAGGCTAATGTCAGGGCTAGTGACTGGACCCAAATGCAACACACAGGCTTGACAGGTCTTTCAGAGGCTTTATTTGCAGAAGCAAGATAGTTCACAATCACAACAATGTCTAAATGGAAGAAAGTCCACTTTGGTGACCCACCGAGCTGAACCTCAGAACGGGCTGAACCGATGACGTGGTTCGGGCAGAGGACCCACCGGGAGAGCAGAGCTGGTGAGTCGAGCAGCACAGATGAAATCACTCCAGCAATGGTGGAACTCTCTGGAGAGCAGGCTCGCTGAGTACCTTTTCTGCTCAAGGAGAAGGAAGGTGGAAGGCGCAGATCAAACTCGGTGTCGAGAATCAGAAGGCAGGTCGGATCACTGGAGCAGAGACAGAGCAGGTTAGTCGGGTGGCTCGCTGGGCCGATTGATCCGTGGCCGCTGTCACGGGGTGGCTGCGGGCCTGGCTTGGGGGGGGGGGTGTCGGGGGGTGCGGGGCCTCTGCCTCCTCGGTGGGGGGGGGGTGCTCTGTGGGTGGGCCTCCGTCTCGGGTCCTCTGGTGGCTCCCTTGGGTGTTCGGGTGTGGCCCCTGGACCGGTAGGCCTGACTCCCTGTGGCTGTGGCTCAGGTTGTGCCGGGGTTGGTGGCCTTGGGCTGGGCCAGGGGGCCTCCTGTCCCTTATTTCTCTGTGGGCTCCCCCCGGCCGGGGGGGGTGTTGCCTCTGTGTTCCCTTGCCTGTTCCCCCTTGGTGGGGCGCGTGGCTGTCTCTGGGGCACGTGGTGTTGGGTCTGTCATGTTTTGGGGGGCTGTTGGGTGCTCTGGTGGCTTGGATCTTGGCCTGCTTGCCCCTGGGAGTTTGGGGGGTGTGGTTACGCCCCCCCAGGTCAACTACAAACCACATCCAATGACAAATCCACGCACACACACACACACACACACACACACACACACACACACACACACACACACACACACAGCACACAACTGTTATACAATCACACACATACAACAGTTACAAATATGGAGGTTATCCATGTCAAGGCTATGTTGGGTAAGTATTTATGCAGTCTTTTTTTTTTGTTTTTTTTTGGGGGGGGGGTTCCTTTTTTTTTAAAATTTATTTATTATTTACTTCATTTATCTATTATTTACTTAATTCTATTGTATTTTAATTTTTTTTTTTTAATTTTTAAAAAAAAATTTTTCCCTCTCTCTCTCTAACTACTTACTTATTTATTTTTTTCTTTTCCTCCTTTTTTTTTTTTTTTATCATTTCCTGCCTGCTTCCACCGTTAATACTGTTGTAAATACTTGCAGCTGCCATTATTGTAATTAGCATTGTTGTCACCATTTTCATTGTCGTTGTTGTTATTGTTGCTGTTGTTTTTGTTGTCTCTTGTGTCTTCCCCTCCCCTCTGTGTCCCCCAACCTCTCTCTTTTCTCTTTCCTATCCACTCTAATGTTGTGCTGTCCGGTAGCCTTGCCAATAAATCTCAGTTCGGACTGCAACAGGAGGAAGTATGTCAGACCCCTCCTTTGCAGAGCAAATCTGTTATGGCACCTCAAGGCATCCAGACCTCTCATACTGCATGCCTAAGCTGCTGAACAGGACAGGTTAAAAAAAAAAAAAATGTTTCTGATGTCTGGTGGGAGTGAATTCCAGCACTGCTCCCCATGGTACTGAGACAGGGAGAGGGCACAGAGAGGTGGAGGGAGGAGGAAGAGGAGGAGGAAGACGGAAGAAGAATTTAGATTGCGTAAATGGAAATATGCAGACCGGGTTATGTTATTAATGTGCGAGTGGAAAGAAAGTGAATAATAATAATAATAATAATAATTTTGATTTTATATGAAGGAATCGAACTCACTATATCAAAAAAGCAATCATGGTCCAAGACCTCTCTGAAGGGGGATCAAGGCAATAGACTTTGAATGTATGAATAGAACTTAAAAAGTAAATTGGCTAAAGCAATATGTTAAATCCCCAGGCAGTATATGGCACATATTCCCTCAGAGTATATTTGATGAGATGGGTGGTACAGAGCTTGTCCTGAAATGTGATTACAATATGAGCAAAGTATCTAATAAGTTGGCAAAATATCACCATATCGTCAGGTTTTACTTTTTGGAAATTGCTTTGCAAACACAACTTTACACCACACAGTACTCCACTGTGGAATAATAGATGTATTCTCCATAAAGGAAAATCTATGTTTTATAAAAACTGGATGGATAAGAACATCTGGTGCATAATGGATCTCTTAGATGCAAATGGAGATGTATTATCTTATGACAACTTTGTGGTAAATATGACTTTAATTGCAATCTTAAAGATTTTAAATCTCTTACCAAAGCCATACCAAAAGCATTACTTACCCTAGCCAAAAATATCCCTTTGTATTCCCAGTCCCCATCTCGTCTCCCTACGCTTGTCATAAGTGATATTATTTTCCTTGACAAAAGGTGTTCAAACAAATTCATGCAATCTATTTTAACAAATGATCTATACCCTGCTCAAGCTGTTAGAAATAAAATTAAGAATACATTTGATCAACTTTCAGTATCTAAATTGAGAACAACATTTTTTGAATACCCAGTTTCACCCAAAACAAGAGAAATACATTACAAAATAATGAATGATTTTTACCCATCTAGTGAATTTTTAAGGCTAAGATTTGGATTTGAAAGCAACGAATGTGCTTTCTGTAAAAGTGACATTGAAACAACAGAGCACCTCTTTATTAAATGCTCATAAACCCAGTCATTTTGGAAATTATTTACAGATTGGTTAAAAAGAAAAAACTCAGCGATGCCTGACTTAGACTACAATAGTATTATCTTTGGTGTTATATTAAAAGACAAACATTTGGACTTAATAATAAATGTCTTACTAATCTTAGCCAAATTCTTTATTCACAAAGCCAAATATCTAAAAACTACACCTGTCTTCTCATGCTTTTTAAATGAATTTCACCTTTATATTATTCATTTATTCATGGTTTCATCTCTGCAATATGATGTCTGTTCTTGTTGAATTTTTTTCATGCACAAATGTATTTTCCTGACTAGTTTATAAATTAATTTGTTTACAATCAAGTTAAAAAACAAAAGCTGTATCCAGATTTATAATACACCCATGTAAAATACCCTGATCTACTGGCCCCTAGAGCATGCATAGAAGTAATTAGTAACAGCCGAACGTGGCCAATTGCGACCGACTATACCCGAGCACTGACTTTCTTGCCCCCAAGAAAAACATAAAAGCTTATGGTCATAGTGGTCACTGTCACTTGCAGCAGTTACAGCACATTGTGTTTGTGTTTTCTCATGTTTTATCTTCAAAATGCATGTTGTGTTTAGAGTGCAGAGAGAAAAACAAAGTCCCCTGGTGGTGTGCTTCAGCCTCTTGTGGTCAAAATGAGTTTTACAAAAAGAAACACGTGATGATGAGCCTTATTTGCCTCCTGAATTTTTTTTTTTCTTGCCCCTCAGGTCTTCCATACTTTTCTGATTGGGAACAAACAGTATGTATTTACACATCTGTTTTGAGTGCATTTGTGTGTGCTTGCACACGTTTACATGTCCATAAAACTGCATGTACACTCGTTTTTTGGCGTATGTATGCATGATTCTATGTATGCATATGTGCAGTATGCGTGTATTTGTGTATGAGTGTGCTTGTCTGTGTCTATAAAGATTTAAATGAAGATGTAGAATTTAATATTGGTATGGGTATATTCTTATGGTAAATGGTAGGCAGAAAAAACACACACAAAAAATGATGAATAAATAATAATAATAATAATAATAATAATAATAATAATAATAATAATAATAATAATAATAATAAATAGTAAAGTTCCTGAATGATAACCAGATACAGTTGTGTTCATTGTTATTGAGCGGGAAGGAATGTATTTTCAAATCAAGTCAAATCAATGAAGTTTTTCCTGTGTGAGTTCTTTGATTTCTTTGATGATTTGGATAGTTTTCTTGGCTATACTATAATTGGTGATAGTTTTCTTGGCCATAGGGCTATGAGAAGTAGACAGCTGTTTGTCTTGTCCAGTTTTATGATATGTCACCTAACAAACAGAGGGAGGGACATAATGGAATATGGCAGCCCAGAAAGCGAGAAAAAAGTTTGTAAAATGTTTATTAATGCTGAGGTTGATGAAGAGAGGTCTAGATTGATAGGTAAGTTTTGTTTGAACAGATGATTTCCCTGCTGAAAAAATAAATGTGCTAAGTGTATTAAAATTTAACATATTTTTGTGTACCTGAAGTTTCACTAATCATCAGTATACTTAAAATGTGTTTATAATTAGTTAACTTGAAGTGTGCTATTTTGGAACAACTAATTTTGTACTAAATATATTTTAATTGTAATTAAATTGTAGATAAGCTCAACTAGAAGTGTATTTAGTGTATTTTTAGGTGCTAAAGAGGAACAACTTAAAGTATACTTTGTATACTTTGTATATGCACTAATGTACATGCTTAATTAACGAAATTAAAGTGTACATGCTAGTATACTTAGGTATACTTTTGGCTTTTTCTGATTATTAAGAAAGTATACTTTGCAATTAATAGTTAACATACTTTGTCATTACTTGGCTATTTCTACCTTGTACATTCTTTCAGATGTATTACCAGTATACTAAAGGCTGAATGACTTGTGGGACTACTTCCAGGTGAAAAACATTTTTTGTATTTGAACTGTATCCACATCATAGTACATTGCTAATACTACAAAAACGTGTACTATCTCTTAACATTTACATATGGCTTTTAACAATTCCCATTACAAGGTACAGCAATTCAAATATTGCTACTTAATACACTTTTTAGAAACAGGTCCATTTCAGACAACAGATCCTCCTAAATGTTACTAATAAACTTTAAAAGAACACTAAGGAACACTGAACAATGAAAAACATTACTTATTATTGGACCACTACCCCCTTCCACCATACAGACGCAACACATTCTGTTCCTTTTCTTTTTTTGGCTGAACTGCTCATTGTTACAGTTTCGTCTGATGGTGGTGCGCACTTCAGAGACATTTGTCTGCTGAAACTCCAGAAGAACAGTGTCTGTTAACCGAATAGAGAAGAAATACTATAAGTCATGCAGCATATTTATTCTATTTTTTAACATTAAATCAGAATGAATACAGTCAGCAACCCATTCCTGTCTGTAAAGTAAGCTGTGAACTTATTTGTATACATTACAATTTTATTTTCATAATTAAGACGTATTATACATTCAAAAAGAAAATTTGAAACAGCAACAAATTAAATTAAATTTGTTTTGCCACTCTTCTAGAACAATTCGAAGCTAACAAATTGGTACTGAACTGGGTTTGAAATGATATAAAACATTTGTAAAAATGTCTCAAACACATCAAACATTATATTTACATGGTTAAATATTGTTTAACCATTTCAGATTCCATCCTAGTTTGGATTATCTAGCTCATTCTGCAGTGGTGATACACGTCTCTTTGCAACATTCATGAGCATTTCAATTGAAAACAAATATAAATATTTTGTTTCAATTATCTCATTTTTACTTACTTTTACTTTACTAGCCTCCCTACACATATCTTTCACCTGCATTTGGGGTGGTTTGAGATATTTTTCTAATAATGTCAGTCAAGACTTCATCAGAGACATATCTGTATAGACCAGTGGTCCTATTTTAAGGTGCTGTCTGTGCCTGTACAATGTCATCCGGGTGATTCCAAAGTACAGAGCTATTCTTTGCCAATTCATTCCAAGTAGTATGCTGTACTCAGGATGACCAGAATGACCAGTTTTGACTGTTGGAGGTAAAGTTAAGTCAAACATACCTCTCTGTCTCACTTCCAATGATTGTGAGTTTTCATATGAATGATAATGGAACAAAATCATGCATACATGGCCTCCAGTACAGCTTAAATTTCTTGACGATCACTCCCTTCTAACAGCTGGTTAATTGAGAGAAAGGAGTAAATTGTCCTTTTGTATCCATCAAGCTCAGAGTAATCTTTCCAAAATCATGTTGTCAGTTTCACTTATAAAGTCCTGAACGCACCGCTTTGTATTCATGAAAAAAAAGAGTAATGTCCTCCTCATTAAGATTAATTTCCACAAAGAGAAACTGACCTTGAAAAAGAAGGTAAATGAATAGAGAACTCATGTCTACCATCTCTAGCTACTGTCCCAACAAAAACTGTGAGTTGGATAGTTACAAGTTTTGTTTTTAAGGCAAAGTAACCAGGGAATGTCCGTAGTCCCTTGGCTGAGGTGTTATACAGAACTTCCAAAAAATAACAAAGCAAAAGAGCAAAGAAAAAAGGGCATACAGATTAAAAGACTTCTTTATACACAACAGCAAGAGAAAATAAAAAAATAAACAAAACAAACAAACCAAAGAGAAAAAAAGGGGGGAATTCAAAGACTGGGAAAAAAAGAGTTTAGTACTGACAAGTGTAAGTATCATTCATTTATTTTTTAAACTGTTTACTGAAAGATCTGTAAGTGTTAAGTTCTGTGATGTGCATTGGAATTCCATTCCGCTCTCTAGAGCCTCTGACGGACCAGGCTCACTGGCTAAAAGCACTTTTCCACAATGGGTTAATACAATCTCCTCTTGCGGACCCCCGAGTAATACGATTGTTAGTTCTTCTGCTGATGTAGCCTTCAGTTGATTGTGGAGCCAAATCATAGGTGACTTTGTAAACCAAGCACATATTTGCATATTTTAGTTGGTCATCCCAATTTAAGATCTTATTTTTTTTTTCAATTGGACAATGATGGATGTGCTTTGACATTTAATCTAGTATTTTTGAGGGCTTGTTTGTTATTGATTCAAATGGTTTCAATGTGGTATGATTGGCCTGTGACCAAGTTGTTATACACACTGTAACGAATTTCTGTAAATTTACGGTGAATTTACAACAGTATCTTACTGTTTTTTATAATAATTGTAAAATACTGTTAAATATTCATCCACAGCGTGTAAATTAACAGTAACAGTAGATAACTGTAATTTAACAGCATAAAACTATGGATTGCTGTAAATTTCTGATGTTAGAACAGTATCTTACTGTATTTTTTTTAAAAATTGTAAACTACTGTTAAATATTCATCCCCACATGTAAATTAACAGTTAATTCTTGGTTAAGAATAACAAACTGTAATTTAACAGTATAAAACAGTATTTTCTGTCAAGCGGTGGAGATAGGCACCACATGCCTTCACAAGTCTTGTCACTATCCATCAGCATCTTACTAATAATTGTGAGCTTTTGTTTCTGTTTTGATGATACCACTTCTTTATTAATCAAACTTTTCACATTACTCAAGTCATTTTTGAATGGCAAGATGTGACAGGATATTCCTGAACCTGACTTTGGACAGCACAGCTTCTTCATCATTCCGAGCAGTCCATGTGGACTTCACCAAAGAGGTAAAGTTGTTTTTATCTCCAAAAACTGTCAGTGTCTAGTCTTGTTTTATCTGCATGATTATTAAACAGTTGACATTATAAATAATAGCCTATTTCATTGGGTCTGTTTCACCTGGTCAGGCTGCTAAAATTGGCAAAGCAAGCTCTGTAACTTAGCAAGCTTGAACTGTGTTAGCATCTTATCACTTACTCATTCAATTTCATTTAAAGGTTCTGACAAATATAGGCCAGCCTGTTAACAGTACATCAGATTTTCAGCCTTTCATGAAATAGTTCTGTAAATAAGGTAACGTTAGGGTATCCTTAGACTCAACTGAAGCCAGCTAAAAAATAGACAGTAAAGGTAACTATCTCGAAGATCTGCATTTCATTCTCTGTGGTGGCACCTGTGGTGATAAACTGTAATTTTGGACCTCACTCGACCTGAGGATCCAAACAGTGTTTCTTGTGTGATTTTGTGCTTGCCGAAAAAAAACAGTAGGCCAGGCCGCAACACAGCAATTTGAAGTCTGTTGCGTTAGCTCTGTCTACCTTGTTTTGTAGACCAACTGCTGAGTGAGGTAGAACTGTTCTTCATTTATACATCCATGGGTAACGTTAAAACACACTACCTGTGCGCAGTCTGTGAAAATTTCCTGGGAAAATACCCTGTTCATATGAATAGGCTTCTCGTCACAAATGCAAGGGCTTTCACTTCTTTGTTACTCCAGTAACAAATGACTTTTGTTACTGTTCAGTGAAAGACAATGACTTAACTGCCATTTATTTAAATGAACATGCATTATTACAGTTAATCTGCAATTACAGTGTGAAGATTAACTTGTGTTTATTTGTGCTATTATAGAGCTGACCGTACAACCAAAAACAGGAAGGAACGGGAGGATCATCAAAAGGAAGTGAGGACCTGGACTCGCCAGTATTTCATCAGATGTAAAGGTGTGGTGTGTTGGTGTGTTCTTCTCAGAAGCAACATTAAAACCATGTTAAACACATTTTATCATACTCCATTGTAGTAATGCCAACTAACCACCCTCTCTCCTTTCTGTCTCTTGCTGTTCTCTCTTCTTCACACCTTTTATTTTCTCTCTCCCTTGAACACTTTATTGCTCTGGCCCTTTTCTCTCCCTTCATACTTATGTTTCTTTCCCTCCCTCCATTAGTCTGTTTCACATTTTTATATTTTACCAGTGACGTTGTGTTGCTAAATATTTGTTTGTTTGTTTTACAGGCACTAGCCATCGGTGATTGAGGATACCAGCCAAATACTGAAGTCAAGTACTCTCACTGTTTGCTCTGTCTTTCTCCTTCTCTTCTCTTTCTCCACTTTCATTGTTATTGTTCACATCTACATGTGCAATAGACTTGTTTACAAGCTAGACTGTTCTGTTATACTGCTCTTGATGCTATTTTAATGCAGTGTCTGAAGTTACACTAATTAGTAAAGCCTGTCATTAAGGATTTTATTATTATGTACAGTTTCTTCCAAATAGGTACAAATGTTCTAAATGTTATTAGTATTACAAACTCTGCTGAGGATTTGTATTAAAGTACAGCAATGTAATGGAATATATATTCTCTTGTGTTTTATACCTGGGGTTCTCAAACTTGCTACTTAAAGGTCTAATCTGATTTTTATTCAAGGTCAGAGTTCAGGATTGATTGGCAATAGCATTTAATCAACATTAAATCAGTTCACTTATGATTATTCTGGGAAACGGCGTTAGTGTGAGTGCTCTGTACTCTGTCAGTTCTTGATTCTTGAGAACAGCATCAGAGTGAGTGGTCGTTGCATTGTTCACTCTGTGTTACTCTCCTCAGTCTCCTCCGCTAGCATAACTGCTACTTTTCTTCAGTTGGCACAGACAGGCGAATAGTGGTGGATGCATGTTGCTGGATGCCTTTGTGATAGGCTTAAGGTAGAAGCACAAGCACAAGAAGGTACATAATTTAAGTAAAATACAATAAAAGTCATGTCTTGCATGTCAATTGTAGGACTTGTGGATGTTATCTGCTGTCATGATAAACATGAGGTATGGATGGACATGGGTCCAGATTGACTTGCTGTTCAGTCCAGAATTTCAACAGTCCTGTATGATGTTATAAGCTACTTTTTTAATTTGTGGGGATTTATAGGAATTAAATGCAAAATAGCAGATTTAATATTCTTCTTGAATAAACTGGTGTATACTGTAAAATTACCATAACACAGTTATCCTACTGTCATGTACTGTAATCCAAAATACAGTGGTATACTGTTAAAATAAATAACAGCAGATGCGCTGTAAAATTACCACACTACCCACTGTTATCCTATGGTAATATACTGTAATTCAAAATACAGTACTATACTGTTAAAATAAATTACAGTAGGTGCATTGTAAAATAACAGGAAAATACTGGCGTCCCTGCTGCCAGTATTTTACTGTTATTTTACAGCAAAATTCTTTACAGCGCAGTAATTCAGATGAGTAAAAATCATGGAGTGTAGAAGCATCTTGGCAGCTTCTGTAGACAATTAATTTCTAATGTATCAAAAATTTGCAAGATAAAT